>NC_081410.1:400632-491625 GCF_030272615.1 Cryptomeria japonica | reverse complement strand
GCAAAGTTTTCTTCCCACGCGAAGGCTACTGCCACTGTGGGTGATGGAGCCTGCGCGAGTCATGGTGCCCGCGAGGCTCATGAAGCCTTCACGGACCATGAAGCCCGTGAGGCTCATGAAACCCACGACAATCTTGCAGCCCACGCAGACCATGGAGCCCGCAAGGCACATGGAAATCAAAACAAATTTCACACCTCCCGCGAGGAATTAAATGCACAGGCCGCCTGTAGAAAAATACTCAGAGCCGTGGGTAATATCAATGATGTCGGTCACGAAGCAAATTCAGTTGCAAATAATGAATTTCCTGTTGGTGTTGAAATTAATGCTGATTCTGTTATTAATGTGGAGGATAATGTAGATGGCGATGCTTCTCGTCGTCATAAAAATTCTTCCAATCAGTCAAAGAAGCTACCCAGTGATCTCCCAGATGCAATTTCTTCCCTCATTATTTCTTCTTTGAAGGAATATAAGAGATTACATTCTGTTGCAGATAGATCTGTTGAGTTTTTACGAAAACTCTGAGTTTTTAAAGATGCTGGCTCGCTTCCTAAAAATCTTCAAATGAAGCCTCCGAAGGTGACTATTAATGATTCCAAGGGAAATAATCTTCTAGTTTCCAGCTTCGAAAGCCTTCAGGCTGATGTAAACCAAAAATTTCTTCTCTCTTATATTGAAGCTATGGATATTACTTCTAAAAATCATGTTCTTGCCATTGAGAAATTTGTAAATTCTTTTTTGAGTTCTTTACAATCTGCCATAGATGTTATTGATAAGCAATTTTTTCTTGGTGATTTTTCTGTACCTACTGTTGATTGGCATAAGCTTGCTAAAGATTTCTTTATAGCTGAATGTAATGATTTTGTTTTAGCCAAAGTCCTTAAACAGTCTGTTCAGGATGCTGCTGAAATTTCTAGGCAAGAGGCCCGTGATCAATCCATGGTGGATGCAGATCAGTTACCTCCAGAGAAATCTATTGCTGAACTAATAAATGATAAATTTTCTTCTCTTCAAAGAGATTTGCAGAAACAAATTCAAAAGGAGGTTCGTGCTGCCGTGTCTCCTAATTCTGTGGATGTTTCTAAGACTAAGGCAAAGTCTAAGAATCATAAGAATAAGAAGAAGAAATTGTCTTCCCAACAGAATTTGTTTTCTCAGCAAAACAAGCTTTCACAGCAAAAGAAGCCTTCTATGCCAAAAAACTGGCTTCGCTCCGGGTCTTCTACCCAGAGGAACACATCAACTGTCTCTGGAAGGCAGCTCTCAAGATCCCCATCAAGGCAGAGAAGAGGTCGGTCTATCCAGTTTGCAGAACCGCCCTCCTCCTCCTTCGGAAACAAGGGACTATTAAAAAATTCCTCTTCTGGAAAGAATCCGATTCAAAACTTTGGGGGTTTTCAAAGACAGGATCCAACGCTTTTTCAGAATCAAAGACAGAATCAAGGATGCCAGTTTGCTTTCAATCGGGGTCGAAGTCGCTCTGTTCAGAGGGCTCCTCCAAAAGCTTCTGCTCCCGGCTTCGTGTAAGTTTCTGGGGTACTGTCATTAGCCTTGAAATCTTCTCTCTTATTCTTTTCTCTAGAAAGACTCCTGCTGAGGTTGAACGTCAGATTTCTAATCCGGCTATTCATAATCTTTCCTCGCGACATCTTTCTTTTGATGAGAGGAGAGTTCTTGGCCTCGGGTTGAAGTATATTCCCCGTCCTCCCCCTATGTTGCCTCAAGATATTCTTTCAGAATACAGAGCTTTTTCTAGAAGGATCCGTCTTCGTGCTTTTTTCGGCGAAGATCCAGTTGTTCCTGTTGATATTAATCTTGCTTTTTCAGGCATTTTTCCATATCAGTTTCGGTCTTCCAACTCTTCTTGGAATCCTCCGAATCCATCTTTGAAGCTCGAAGACATTATTAAAGTTGGGGAGAGTATTGTTTCTCAAAAAATGGCAGGTGTCTCTTTTTCTGCATCTCCTATGCTACCTTCCAGGCTTCTCAAAGCCCTCAAATCTCTTCGAAGAGATCCTTCCATAATTATCAAACCAGCAGACAAAAATTTGGGTCTTGTGGTTTTGGATAAATCCTGGTATGTTAATGAGGGCAAGCGGCAACTTGGTGATCATAATGTTTACTATTTGGTTGAAGAGGTACCTTGGCAGGTAATGCAAATTGAACTTCAAGCTATTCTTTCTAGATATTCTTTTTTCCTTAAGAATGTTGAAAGATTCCTTTTGAAGAATCCAATTTCTCAAGCACGTCCATGTGCTTTTTACCTCTTGCCTAAAATTCATAAGCCCACCTTGGTTGGTAGACCTATTTGTTCTTATTTAGGATACTTCCTTGAGCCTGTTTCTAAGTTTCTGCATTTTATGCTTCTCCCAATTTTGTTGGCTCAACCTAACCATCTTGCAGATTCCCTTTCACTGCTTCAGGACTTGAGATCTCTCTCTTTCCCTAGAGATTGTTTCCTCTTTTCATTCGATGTAGAATCTCTTTATCCTCATATACCCACTGCTTTGGGTCTTACTGCCTTGAAAGAAATGTTGTCTCTTTACTTTGCAGAGCACAAGTTGAACCTTTCCCTCATTCCTTTGATCATGAGGCTTGCAGAGTTGGTTTTACATTATCATTTCCTTGAATTTGATGGGTTGATTTATAAGCAAATCAGAGGTATAGCTATGGGGAGTAATTTTGCAGTGGTCTATGCTTGTTTGTTTCTATGTCATTTGGAAAGCAAGCTATCTTCTATTGTGGATTTATCTCCTCTTCTGTTTTATAGAAGATACATTGATGATGCAGTAGGTGTTTGGGGTGGTTCAGAGGATTCTCTTCACCAATATCTTTCTCCTCAGTTGTGCTTCTGGATATCCGTTTCCTCAAGGGTTCAGATTTTGATGCCACCAGTATTCTCTCCTCTCAGTGCTTTCAGAAGGAGTTGAATACTTACCAGTACATTCCCTTTTCATCTTGGCATCCCTTGCATCAGAAACGCTCATTTATCATTAGTGAGCTCAGGAGATTCCTTCTTCGGGAATCTAATCTTGTTGGTTTTGTTCGTCTCAAGAAGATGCTCTATTTCAGATTACGGGCTCGAGGTTACACAAGAATGTTTCTTCATCATTGCTTCTCTCAGGTTTCTACAAAGGACAAAGCTGCGCTTCTTCACAAGGTGTCTGCACCTAAGATAAGAAAGAGGACCCCCCTTGTCCTCAAGCTTGATTTTAGTGAGAACACTAAAACGATGAACTTGGGGGGTGCCCTAAACTCTAAACTTTTTGGGCTCTGCCAGAAAGTTCCCGCGCTGCATCATATTCCTTTTCCTTGGATTTGCTGGAGAAATCCTCGGAAGCTTGGTTCCTTTGTTACGAGAAGCAGGTTTAACTCTTAGTTCATTTTGCATTTTTTAATTTTAAATTTAAGTATTTTCATAACAATTTTAATTTAAATTTAATTCATTAATTAAAGTCTTCTTTAATTCTAAAGTTTTAATTCAAATTTATTTAATATTGATTTACTCAATATTAAATATTTACCAATTTGAAACTTAAACTTTTTAATTAATTTTCAAAAATAGCATTATGTTATTTTTCACTATTTGACTTTATTTTATGAATTTACGAATTTAAATTTAAAACTTGGAAAGTATTTAAATTTTTAATTAAGAATGTTTTTTGAATTATTGAGTTGATCTCTTGTTCATTTTTGGAAAGTTTCTTGATCTCATGATTGGTTTTGGAAAGATTCTTCATCTTTCAAATTCTTTCCTAAATTCAGTTTTGGAGGGATTTCGAACTCATGAAGATTTTGGCAAGTTTCTTCATCTTTCAAATACTTGCCATTTTCAGTTTTTGGTGAGATTTGGAAAGATTTAGATTTAGATATTTTTCAGATTATTGTCTTATTCATTTGGGCAATTTTTTGAAACTTGCTTTGTAACGGTTTGAAATTCAAATTTCAAACTTAGAAAGTTGCCTTTTTCACTCAGGCATTTTTAGAATCTTTCCTTGTAAATTGGTTTTCGAATTCAAATTTTCAAATTTGAATCTCAGGAAACCATGGTTTTAGTT
The DNA here is from genome assembly GCF_030272615.1 of Cryptomeria japonica. Taxonomy (NCBI): domain Eukaryota; kingdom Viridiplantae; phylum Streptophyta; class Pinopsida; order Cupressales; family Cupressaceae; genus Cryptomeria; species Cryptomeria japonica. The sequence goes on along the minus strand of NC_081410.1, from coordinate 487,570 downwards.
TCTAGTGGTTTTTAGACTTGTTTAGTTTTATGGTTTTTTAATGATCGTGGATTGTTTTCCACTCATTATTTAAAACCTTGGCATTGTAACTATTTTCTTTTTTGTTTCCAACTGATGAGCCTGTAAAAGCGAAACATGTTTTGGAATGAATCAAAAATATTTTCCATGTCTTTTCTAAACTAAACTTGTCTATTATTCCTATATCTAATTTTTTCTAAGTTAAAATTTTTTCTAAGTCGAAATTTTTTTTTCTAAGTTAAAATTTTTTCTCTCTTAGTCTAAATTCTTCTGATTTTTTAGCTTCGCTGCCAGTGTTCCAAAAATCTTTAATCCCTAAACCCTAAACCCTAAACTTATTCAGCCTGTGTGCCAAAAAGTTCCCGCGCATTCCCATGTCTACGTGGGTGTTTGTTTTTGTCCTAGGTTTGAGACCCTCGTTTTTCGAGGAGTTGAGTTTGCTTTATTGGTGGGTTAGGTTAAGTGGATTTGTCTCCACTTTTTCCTTTAAATACCCCTTTGTTCCTCATTATTTGTAACCAAGTCCACTAATGAGGGGGTGAGATTCCCCTGAAACATGTATGGACGTTATTTTTAATGAATTCATTGTTCCATTTAGCATCTCTTTTTTATGGTTTACATCTTTGCAGCAAGTGTTTTATCATAAATTTTTAACCCTAAACTCTTTCGCTACACGTTTGCCTTTGATGTTTGCCATGTCGCTGCTTCTCTTCATCGCCAAATCTTTAATCCTCCCTGCGAATTAGAGCTCTTTATTTTTCTCAGGGCTCCCTAAACCCTAAACCCAAAAACCCTAAACCCTAAACCCTAAACCCCCAACCCACAACCCTCAACCCTCAAAAACCCTAAACCCTCAAAAACCCTAAACCCTAAACCCCCAAACCCCAAACCCCAAACCCTAAACTTTTTAGGCTCTGCCAGAAAGTTCCCGTGCTGCAACATATTCCTTTTCTTCGGATTTCTTGGAGAAATCCTAGGAAGCTTAGTTCCTTTGTTTCGAGAAGTAGGTTTAACTCTTAATTCCATTTTTTAATTTTTAATTTAATTATTTTTAAAAAATTTAATTTAAATTATGATATAATTCATTATTTAAAGTCTTCCTTAATTCTAAAGTTTTAATTCAAATTTATTTAATATTGATTTACTCAATATTAAATATTTACAAATTTGAAAAATTAAACTTTATAATTATTTTGAAAAATAGCATTATGTTATTTTTGACCTTTTGACTTTATCTTATGAATTTACGAATTTTAATTTTAATTTTGGAAAGTATTTAAATTTTTAATTAAGAATGTTTTCGAATTTTGAGTTGATCTCTTGAAGATTCTTGATCTCATGATGATTTTGGAAAGATTCTCCATATTTCAAATTCTTGCCTATTTCAGTTTTTGGTAGGATTTGGAAAGATTGCTTTACACATGACGATTTTGGCAAGTTTCTTCATCTTTTCGAATACTTGCCTATTTCAGTTTTTGGTGAGATTTGGAAAGATTTGGAAAGATTGTTTTTTCAAATTATTGCCTTATTCATTTGGGCAATTTTTAGAAACTTGCATTGCAACGGTTTGAAATTCAAATTTCAAACCTTGGTAGTTGCCTTTTTCATTCAGGCATTTTTAGAATCTTTCTTTGTAAATGGTTTTCAAATTCAAAATTTTCAAATTTGAATTTTGATAAAACCATGGTTTTAGTTTCTAGTGGTTTTAGACTTGTTTAGTTTTCTGGTTTTTTAATGTTTGTGGATTTGTTTTCCACTCATTATTTAAACCATGACATTGTATTTATTTTCTTTTTTGTTTCCAACTAATGAGCCTGTAAAGGCGAAACATGTTTTGGAATGAATCAAAAATATTTTTAATGTCTACTCTAAATTTGTCTATTTTTCCTATGTTTAATTTTTTCTAAGTTGAAAATTTTCTCTATAAAAAAATTTTCGAAGTTAAATTTTTTTTTTCCCTAAGTCTAAATTCTTCTGGTTTTTTAGCTTCGTTGCGAGTGCTTCAAAAATATTTAAACCCTAAAGTCTAAACCCTAAACCGCAAAACCCGAAACCTGAAACCCGAAAACCCTAAACCCCAAAACCCTAAACCCGAACCCCAAACCCGAACCCCAAAACCCTAAACCCTAAACCCCTAAAACCTAAAACCCTAAACCCTTAACCCTAAACGCTATCAGTGAGTACTAGATAGGGGTAGGACCCCTAACTGATTTCTGAGATACTCAAAAGTGTCCATTGGCAATGGCTTTGTGAAAATATCTGCTATTTGTTCCTTTGAACTAATATATTCCAACACAACTTTCTTCTCTTGAACTTCTTCTCTGAGATAATGATACTTTATAGAGATATGCTTTGTCTTAGAGTGCATTACCAGATTCTTTGAAATGTTAATGGCACTAGTATTATCACATAATATAGTTACTAGTTCGGTAACTTTCTCATTCATACCTTCCAACAGTTGTTTGATCCATGCTATATTGGTACAATTCAATGCTGCAGTGACATATTCAACTTCAGCTGTTGACTGTGAAATGCATCCTTGTTTCTTGCTAAGCCAACTTACTAGTCTTTCTCCCAAAAAGATAGCTCCACCGCTTGTGCTTTTTCTGTCATCAATGTTTCCTGCCCAATCAGCATCAGTATAAACTTTTAAATCAAAATCATTCCTCTTTTCATATACTAAGCCATAATCTTCAGTGCCTCTCAGGTATCTGAAAATTCTCTTGATTGCTGTCAAATGAGTTTCTTTGGGATCTGCAGAAAATCTTGCAACTCTTCCTACTGCATGTGCTATATCTGGCCTATTGTGAACCACATATTGCAGCTTTCCAATCATGGATCGGTAAAGTGTCTCATCAACAGATGCAGATTCATCACTCTTTGATAGTTTACAATTGGTAGTCATAGGAGTGCTTACAGGTTTAGGATCCTCCATTCTAAATTTCTTCAAGATTTCCTTTATATACTTGGATTGAGTAATCAAAATCTCATTTTTCATTTGTAGTATCTGCAAACCTATAAAATACTTTATCTCACTGATTAATGACATCTCAAATTCTTTGCACATTTCATTTCCAAAATTCTTGCATAAGGAGTCATTACCACAAAAAATAATATCATCAACAAATATGGTTGAAAGTAGTATACCATTGTTTTCATCACTCTTGATGTACATATTGCTATTTTCACTTGTCCTTATAAATCCAATCTTGATCAAATAAGAGTGCAGTCTCTCCTACCATGCTCTAGGTGCTTGCTTTAAATCATATAAAGCTTTGTTCAATTTACATACCCGATCTTTATTCTTGTCTTCAACAAATCATTCAAGTTGTTCAATATAAACTTCTTCTTCTAGTATACTATTCAAAAATGCAGATTTAACATCCATTTGATATACCTTGAAATTTTTGAAAGCAGCATATGCCAACAATGTTCTCACTCCTTCAAGTCTTGCCACAGGTGCAAAGGTCTCACCATAATCAATTCCTTCTTCTTGAGCATATCCTTTGCAAACTAGTATTGCTTTATTCTGAATGACCTCTCCTTTTTCATTTAGCTTGTTTCTGAAAATCCACTTTGTAACAATTACATTTTTGTCCTTCGGTCTTGGGACCAGTGTCCATGTTTCCTTCTTCTTGATTTGTTCAATTTCTTCTGTCATAACATTTATCCAATCTTCATTACTAAATGCCTCTTTTACTATTCTCGGTTCAAATTCAGATATCAAACATGTGTTCTGTCTCAGTTTGTTCCTTGTCATCACTAGATCATCCTTATCTCCTATAATCTGACTTGATGCATGATTTCTTCTGATATATTTGGCTAATATAGGCTCGGTAGGTTCTGTATGATTTTCTTCATCACTCGGTAACTAGATATTATCTTCATTTTCTTCTGCAGTTTTCTCGGTAGGACTTCTCGATTGAACATAAACAAATTCTTCATAATTTTCTGGTTCTTTGGAATTTCCTTCATCATTTCTTTCTACAAATTCATCAATTTTCACATTTGCACTTTCTACTATTTTGTTAGATGATTTGATCAGAAATTTAAATGTTTTACTTCTAAAAGAATAACCAAGAAATGTTCCTTCCTCGCTTTTCTGATCAAACTTTCCATTTCTGTCATCTTCGTGAACATAAAATCTACTTCCAAAGATTTTAAAATAACTTACATTGGGTTACTTATCATACCAGATTTCATATGGTGTCTTCAAAGTTCTTTTCTTCAGTTGTACTTGGTTCCGGGTGTAAACTATAGTGCTTATTGCTTCTCTCCAAAATGTTTGAGGTACCCTCTTTTCAATCATCAGGGTTCTGGCACAATCTACAATAGATCCATTTCTTCTCTCAGCTATCCCATTTTGTTGTGGAGTTCTCGGTGCAAATACTTGTCTCTTTATACCATGATCATTGCAAAATAGATTAAATTCGTCAGAAATGAATTCTCCTCCTCTATCAGATCTTAGGCATTTCAACTGTCTTCGTGTTTCTTTTTCAACTCTAGCCTTATACCATTTGAACATTTGAAATGCTTCTGATTTTTCTTTTAAAAACGTAACTGACATCATTCTTGAGTAATCATCCACAAATAATATGAAATATTTATCACCATAATAACTTTGAACTTTCATGGGACCACAAAGATCAGTGTGTACTAGATCTAAAATTCCTTTAGAAGTGTAGAACTTACTTGTAAAGCTTGATATTTTCATCTTACCCATCTGGCATCCTCGACACATAGCATTCTCAAGTTTTTCTAGGCTCGGTAGACTTCTTACTCGGTGCTTCTTACTTATTTTGATTAGGTTATCAAAATTTACATGACAAAACCTTTTATGCCATAACCAGGTATCTTCTATTTTTGCATATAGACAATTGTTCCGAGTTGAGTCAAGATGAAATGTATTACCTTTTGTTTGTGTCTCGGTAGCAGACAGGTTTCCATGCTTGTCATGAACTTTGACAATTCCCTTCTGAAATTCTATTCGGTATCCTGTATTGTTTAGTTGTGCTACACTCAACAAATTGTATTTCAAACCTTCAACCCAGTATACATCATCACATTTAACATCATCCAAGAATCATTTTTATTTATGTGAGATATTAGGTATTTTTCTTCATACCTTTCTTCATCTGATCCATTTTTGATAGCCACATAAACAACTTCCTCTGTATCAGTCCCATTAGATTTATCATCGTTGGATTCCTCATCAGCTACTAGGCATGTCTTTCTATCTTTCCTTCTGAAGTCTCAGTGTCCTCTGTATTGGTTGTCTTTCAGTCTGTCATCTCGGTATTCTCTCTTTTCACTAGATTCTTTGTTAGGACAGTTAGAAGCCATATGTCCTATTCTATCACAGTTAAAACATTTTAAAGGTAACTTTCCTTTATACTTACCTTTGCCTCTCGGTAACCTTCTAGCTAATAATGCTTCAAACTCTTCTTGCTTTTTTATTTCTTCATATAGTTTGTGTACCTCTTCAATGTTTTTGCGAAATCTTTCACTTGCTCCACTGTGATTTCCTTTAGTATACTTATACATTCTATCATTGTAATCGTCAGATTCACCAATATGAAAAGAACTGAATGCAGATTCAACTTTATTTATCGAGGACCCACTATTATAAAAATTACTTAACTCAAATGCATGTAGCTTACCGATAGTAGCATCCAAAGAGACTGGCATTTTTGGCACGGACCTTAATTCATTGATTGTAGAGACTCGAATGGCATAAGCAGGTAGAAGTGTTCTAAGCAACTTACTTGTTACATCCTTTTCTTCAATAGTTCCTCCTGCTCCTTTGATTTGATTGACAGTTTCCTTTAACCTTGTACTGCATTGGGTTATGTTCTCACCTTCATTCATTCTCATGGATTCAAGTAGACCTCTTAGACTATCTACGTTTTCTCTTTGAACATGTTCATCACCACCATATATAGATATGAGCTTGGTCCACATCGCCTTTGCATCATTACAGCCTTCTAGGTCATTAAACTCTGAGTCGGTTAATGCAGATGTTATTTCAATCATAGATTGAATATGTTCTTGCTTTGCCTTTATCTCTTCCATTGTCATCGGGTTGGTGCTAGGTGCTATGTAATCATTCTCCAAATAATATGTTTCATATTCTCCAATTCCTGATAAATGCAGCTTCATCCTTTTCTGCCATGTGGAGAAACTTGACTTGTTCAACTTTGGTGCATCCCTTTTATACATCTTCGGATCTTTGCCTCAAGTACCTTTAAACTTTTCTTTCGGAGTCCAAGGCTTTGATACCAATTGTTAACTAAGATGAGAGGGGGGGTGAATCATGAAAACTTCACAATACAATATATTCACTAGATTCAACCTTGGTAGCCTTTACTGATATGCAACTATGACTGTAAATCATTAAATACTCATAAACAGATACACTTAAAATATCATAACACATTTAACACCAGATTTAACGTGGAAACCCAAATAGGGAAAAACCACTGTGGGATTTCGGACCCACTAAGAAATATACCCTTCTAGAGTATGCTCGGTTAAAAGCTTAATCCAGTTACAGATTACAAACACATTGCTAGATGTGACCCAGTTAAGGGATTTCCCTCAAACTTGTTAGAGTCTTGCACTTTGTTAGAAGTGACCTTGTCAAAGGATTTCAAACACTCATTTAGAATGTTACCTTGTTAGAGGGTTTACAAATAAGAATGTTAAGTCCACTCGGTTAAGAGATTTCCTGTCACTTACAAAATAAATAATAGTAATAAAATATATCTGCAACTTCACATCTGAAATGCTAAAGCAGATTCTATGTGCTCAAAACAATTTTGTCATAAGACTTATCTTGTCCCTTGTTGGGCTTGTTGGGCTTCTCAATCTGTTATTCAATCAGATCTTCAAGCTTTTGTGCTCGGTAAACATTACTGTAGCATCATTGTGCATACATTTGCCTGCATGCATTGTTCATCAACAATTCCTTATTTATAAACAATTTATAACTGCTTAATCTCCTTGATCACATTTCCCATGATCAATCTTAGCCATTGGATCATCAAACTTAACTAGGTTCAATGTATCCTTCGATCTGAAAAACATTTTACCTCGCCTTGGAACTTGCATTCCTTCCTTGGAACTTGTGCTAGGTTATTGTGATTTAATTTGTGTTGTAGATCTTCCTCTTGATTTTCGATTGTCGTAGATCCTTAACAAACTTCTTGTGTGACATACCAATCATCTGATAAACTCCAGCTCATCAGCATCCTTCATTAAATAATGTTGTTATTCATCGAATGCATTTTGTTATTACTTGGTTGTTACTCAGTTAATACTGAACTTCACTTGGTAGATATTCTGCCTTCTTTAACCGATATCGATAACCTTAGGGTTTACCGACTAGGTACCTTAGGGTTTACCGACTAGATTCTTTGCTCGCTGACATAGTATAGTATTAAACTTATAATCAACAACATATGTAGGATATCAAAACAATCAAAACAACATGATCTCATCATTGTCTAACTCAGTAATAGTTGCTCATTGAATAACTTATTTCTTCCCTTCATTATCACATTCTTTTTGTGTTACTTACCGACCTCTTAATACTCATCAAAACATACTTCTCAAGATATGGTAACATCGTACTGAATCAGAAAATCAATTTCTTGACATTAATGACAAAATAATATTATTAAGACAGTAATCATCCTTCTTCAGTTATATAAATAATCTCCAACAACCTTCTCAATATCCTTATTGAAATGCCAACAAATACTTGTCGCTATCCTTCGAGCATATTTCTGCTTGGGTCATAACATCATCGTCCATTTGATGCACGTGAAAATTCATGGAACTTTTAGTTGCTTGATAGTTACTCATGGAGATATAAGGTGAAACATTAAATTTATACTTTAGGAAAAATAAAAACCCAGAGAAAAATTAAAAGGGGCCCAACCATAGTGAAAAAGATGTAAGCTTTAGGAAAAATTAAAAGGCTAGTAGAAGAAATAACGCCTAGGAAAAGGAACACAGTCCCCTTCAATGATGGAAAAGACTCTCATGTTTAAGTGAAAAAGGTAATGAAGAAACATAACATGCTTTAGGTTTAAAACAAAAGGTTCACCCAAGAACACATAAACCTAAAAACCATAAACCTTGAGGGTAAAAACAGAGAGAAACATTAATTCAAAATGACTAAAACATTTCCAGGGACATCAAATTTTTGCAGTCATTTTTCAGGAATATCATGTCCAACACAGAAAATTTGGCTACTATTATATTCTCCTAGGCCTTTGTTGGTAACCTTCATCTTTAACTTGTCATGCTTAGGTATAGGGATTAATGTACTGGTGAGAGAAGTTGGGTGGACATATGATGATGAAGTGGTGGCTACTTTATTGCTAGGTATCCTGATATCTAGATGGTGACAGATGTTATTGCAGAAGGTGAATGGATTGGCATTACCTAGGATAGTAATCTCTACCCCATTGTATGGAAATTTTGTGTATTGATGGTAGGTGGATGGTACTGCTTGCATGGCATGAATCCATGGTCTACCTAGTAGGAGATTGTATAGAAGAGGGAGGTCTAGGACCTGACAAACCACATTCGTTACCATGGGCCCCATCCTTATTGGTAGAGTAACACACCCTTTAGAAGAGCATTTTGCATCAGCATATGCTTTTATGGTGATCTTCTTTCTGACATCCATTGTATTCTCTACATATCCCAATGTTGTGATTAACTGCAATGTGCAAATGTTAAGTTTGGCTCCATTGTCAATCAATACTTGCTTGATTATGTGTTTATGCATGAATCCCTCAATGCGGAGAGGGACGTTATCCAGTTGTTGAAATGACACATCATCATTCTCAGTGAAAGTGAGACATGGTGATGATTTGAGACTTCCAACCATGGCTTGAAATTGATCTATATTTAGGTCGGAGGGAACTAACGCTTTTTGGAGAGATTGGTCTAAGATGGTTTTGTGTGAGAGTGATAGGCGCAAAAGCTCTAATATGGAAATGAGTTTTGGCATCTTATCCAATTGGTCCACCAGGTTAAAATATCTGGGCACGTATGCCGCTCTTGATGGTGCTCCTTGTATGGTAATTTTCTTGCAGCGATTAACAAAGTTGCATGTGAGATCTTTGCCTTTGATTATTATGGTTACAATTAGTTCATTGCATCATAAAGGTTATTGAGAGTATAGGTATATGGTGCGCGTGTATAGTTCGCTACATTATCTTGGTTCTTACCTTGATGGGAGGGACCTCCTTTCTCATATGATGGGAGTGGATTTTTGAACATGGTATGATCTGTATTAGAAGTTTTTGCATTATGGCCATCGACTTCTATGTCCCCTCGATCAACGAGGTCTTAAGCGATATCTTTTAACCGACGATAGTTATTTGTTTTGTGTCCTTTCCTTTGTGAAATTCACAATACTCGTTATCTCTCCACTAAGAAGGTTAAACATGTGGTTCATAGTTTGATGTTTTGGGTAATGTGATGAGATCGGAAGATGCAAGTTGTCGTAATATATTTTCAATAGATTCTCCCAACGGTGTGTATGTTCGATTGGGTTTGTAGGTAGGGTATCTGTTTTTAGGTGCCTCTTGCTACGTGTTGGGAGCTTGGTTTTCTTGGTTGATTGGGGGATTACCTTGATTTATATGGGTAAGTGCAAGAAGTTGTGTCCACTTTTTGGCCAAAAAGTGGAAGTTTTTTCCCTTTTTTTTTCGATTTCATCCCATTTGACCTAAATATTTGAGGCACTTAAAGAATGAATCTTGAAAAAATTCAGTAACAGAAAATGTAGTGCTCAAAGTCTACTTTCCAAATATGTAATTTATTTTAATACCCAGATCTTAAAAATGAAGTTTGAATACGCATTACTAAAACCTATAGTTTAAAAGTCACTTTTCAGGGCCATACCATGCCCGTGTACGACAAGCATAATTTGACCTAAATGAAACTGTTTTTTATAAATCCTTTTGGGAAAAGATCTATAACTCACTCACCTTTGATGAGAATATTTTTTTGTAATTTTTTTCTGCATTTTTTTTTTTTGTTAATTTTTTATTGGGCATAATCATTGTTTTGAAAAATTCTTGTGTGCGGCAAGCATAATTTGACCTAAACTTAACATTTTTTATTTTTTTTAAACTGTATAGAATTGTCTCTAGTTTGATGCCATATAATTTTTTTTTCAAAAAACTTAGAAACAAAAAAGTTATTAAAAAATTAAAAAACCATGTTATTTCGAGTTTATAGACCTCTTTCATTAGTAATTATTTCAAAAATAAAAATATTGATCGATTTTTTTTTAAAATTACATATTTAGAATCTAGACAGTCTCTACTATAATGGGTTTTTATTGTTTAAAAAAATTCTGAAAAATTTGGTGTTCGGATATATATTTTTGAAGTCATTATTTTATATGAAGATTGATTTGGCCTTCAAGTTGCAGGTCAAACCAGGTCCAAGCCTAAGGGTCGGCTCTCCAAGCCATTTCCCAAGCCAAAACCGAAGCTACAAACGAACCAAAGTTTAAATTTTTAGAAACGGGATCTCGTTTACAAAACGGGATCCCGTTTCGTTTTTTAAAATAATTAAAAAAATGTTTAGCAAACGGGATCTCGTTTTGAAACGGGATCCCGTTTCCCTTTTTAATTTTTTTTTTTAATTTATTTATTTATTTATTTTAAATTTAAAAAAAAAAAAAAAAAAAAAACAAACAAACTATATATGCATGAAATATTAAATTTAAGTTTAAGTCATATTTCCCTTTGTCTTTTTCCTTTCTTATACTTTAAGTTATATTTTATGTATATATTAGCAGGATGTTTGAGAATGGTTTCAGATCTCTAGGAGTTATAATATACAGATTCTAGATTTTAGAAGATATTATAAATTGTGACGTAATAGGACCTATAATGTCATAATACAACCTATTATGTCATAATAAGTCCCATTGGTACATAATAGGTCCTAATGTGTCATAATAGGTCATATTGTGTCATAATAGGTCTTATTGTGACATAATACGACCTATTACATCATAATAGGTCCTATTATGTCATAAGACCCCTCAAATGGACCTATTATGACATTATACCTCTTAATAGGAACTATTATGACTTAAGACCCCTTAGTAAGACCTATTATGTCATAATAGGTCATATAATGTCATAAGACCCCTTAAGAGGACATGTCATGTCATAGTAGGTCCTATTATGTCATAAGACCCCTTAAGAGGATGTATTATTATATTATACCCCATAGTAGGACCTATTGAAGGGTATTATGTCATAATAGGACTAATTATGACATAATAGGACCTATGATGACATAATAGGTCATATTATGTCATCATAGGTCCTATTATGACATCATAGGTCATATTATGTCATAAAATCCCTTAAGAGGAACTAGTATGACTTTATACCCCTTAGTAGGACTTGTTAAGAGGTATTATGTCATAACAAGACCTATTGTGACATAATAGGACCTATAATGTCATAATAGGACCTATTATGTCATAATAGGTCCTTTTGTGACATAATAGGTCATTTTGTGTCATAATACCCCTTAAGAGGACCTATTATGACATTATACCTCTTACTAGGAACTATTATGACATAAGACCCCTTAGTAGGACCTATTATGACATAATAGGGTTGATTATCATATAATAGGACCTATTATGTCATATAGGTCCTATAATGTCATAAGACGCCTTAAGAGAACCCGTTATGTCATAATTGGTCCTATTATGTTATAAGACCCCTTAAGAGGACCTATTATAACATTATGCCCCTCAATAGGACCTGTTAAAGGGTATTATGCCATAAAAGGACCAATTATGACATAATATGATCTATGATGATGTAATAGGTCCTATTATGTCATCGTAGGTCCTATTATGACATCATAGGTCATATTATGTCATAAAACCCCTTAAGAGGACCTATTATGACTTTATACCCCTTACTAGGACATGTTAAGGGGTATTATGTCATAATATGACCTATTGTGATATAATAGGACCTATAATGTCATAATACAACCTATTATGTCATAATATGTCTCATTGTGACATAATAGGTCCTATTATGACATAATACGACTTATTATGTCATAATATGACCTATTATGACATAAGACCCTTTAGTAGGACCTATTATGACATATGTAGAGAAATAAGTTGGTTGGAAGAGAGAGATGGTATGTTTAGATAGAGTTGAGGGGTATTATGTCACAACAAGACCTATTATGACATAATAGGACCTATAATGTCATAATAGGACCTATAATGTCATAATATGACCTATTATGACATAATAGGTCCTATTGTGACATAATATGATCTATTATGTCATAATAGGTCCTATTATGTCATAAGACCCCTTAAGAATACCTATTATGACATTATACCTCTTACTATGACCTATTATGACATAAGACCCCTTAGTAGAACCTATTATGACATAATATGATATATTATCACACAATAGGACTTATTATGTCATAAAACCCCTTAAGAGGACCTATTATGACATTATACCTCTTACTAGGACCTATTATGACATAAGATGGACCTTAGTAGGACCTATTATGACATACTAGGGTTTATTATCACATAATAGGACCTATTATGTCATAATAGGTCCTATAATGTCATAAGACCTCTTAAGAGGAACTATCATGTCATAATAGGTCCTATTATGTCATAAGACCCCTTAAGGGGACCTATTATGACATTATGGCCCTTACTAAGACCCATTAAAGGGTATTGTGTCATAATAGGACTAATAATGACATAATAGGATCTATGATGATATAATAGGTCCTATTATGTCATCATAGGTCCTATTATGACATCACAGGTCATATTATGACATCATAGGTCATATTATGTCATAAAACCTCTTAAAGGGCCTATTATGACTTTATACCCCTTACTAGGACTTGTTAATGGGTATTATGTCATAATAGGACCTATTGTGACATAATACCCATTAACAAGTCATAATATGACCTATTATGTCATAATAGGTCCCATTGTGACATAATAGGTCCCGTTATGACATAATACGACCTATTATGTCATAATATGACCTATTATGTCACAAGACCCCCTTAAGAGGACCTATTATAACATTATACCTCTTACTAGGACCTGTTATGACATAAGACCCCTTAGTAGGACCTATTATGACATATGTAGAGAAAGATAAGTTGGTTGAGAGAGATATGGTACTTTTAGAGAGAGTTAAGGGGTATTATGTCATAACAAGACCTATTGTGACATAATATGACCTATAATGTCATAATACGACATGTTATGTCACAATAGGTCACATTGTGACATAATAAGACCTATAATGTCATAATATGATTTATTATGTCATAATAGGTCACATTGTGACATAATAGGTCCTATTGTGACATAATAGGTCCTATTGTGACATAATACGACCTATTATGTCTTAATAGTGTCCTGTTATGTCATAAGACCCCTTAATAGGACCTATTATGACATAAGACCCCTTAGTAGGACCTATTATGACATAATAAGATCGATTATCACATATTAGGACCTATTATGTCATAATAGGTCCTATAATGTCATAAGACCCCTTAAGAGGATCTAACATTGTACCCCTTTGTAGGACCCATTAAAGGGTATTATGTCATAATAGGACTAATAATGACATAATATGACCTATGATGATGTAATAGGTCCTATTATGTCATCATAGGTCTTATTATGACATCATAGGTCATATTATATCATAAAACCCCTTAAGAAGACCTATTATGACTTTATACCCCTTACTAGGACTTGTTAAAGGGTATTATGTCATAATAGGACCTATGTTATGTAGGTAGGGGGTAAGGGGAGGTGTATAGAGATAGCGAAGATAGAGAGTAAAGAGTTAAGGATGTGAGAGAGAGGTAGAGACATAGTTTTAGATTTTGGGAGAGAGGAGACAAAGTGAGATAGAAAGGAAAAAAAAGACAAAGAGAAATGTGACTTATATATAAATCTTATATTTCATGTATATATAGCTTGTATTTTTTTTATTTATTTTTTAATTTTTAATTTTTAATTTTTTTTAAAACGGGATCTCGTTTTGTTTTTGAAATGGGACCCCATTTTTAGATCTAGGCTCGGGATCCCGAAGCTAAATAGGATCACGTTTCAAATTTTGGCTCGAGATCCCGACGGGAAACAGGATCCCGTTTCATTTCTCATGCGTTCTGTGAGATTTGCCTTTTTTTTCTAAGTGTAAAACTTCCACACTAAGTGGACACAACTTTGTGCACTTACCCATATTGTGGTTGTTATAATTATCTGGTTGCTCTGCAATTTTGACTATAGGTTGGAAACTTTTGACAGTTCGTGTTTCTACAATAACATTCAGTAATGATGCTTTTGTTCTTGGCCCAAAATTTGGGTTTGTCACTATTGTAGGTTGGTCGTCGACCATCCTTGTTGTCTTTGTATATTTTGACAAGTCCCTTTCTGATAAGGGCTTTCTCGATTTTGAGTCCTTGAGCTATTACATCCTTGAAATAATATGAATATTTGACTTCTAAGTGAAATTCCATCTCTTCATTTAGGTTTGAAATGAATATTTTCACTAATTGTTCCTCAGGAATAGGAAAACAATGTTTGCTAGACAAGTGTCTCCATCTTTGCAATGATGTTGAGAATAAATTTCCATTCTTTTGTTTTGTATTGCATATATCAACCATGGACACATCATGTTCTATGTTGTGCATATGATGAGTGATAAATTTTTGTACTAGGTCCTCAAATGTTTTTATTCCGCCAGGCAAGCATGCAAACCATTGCATGGTCGACCCACCTAAACTTTGAGGGAAAAGGAGCATTAAATATGTTTCATCATATGCCACCTTTAAGAATGCAGAGCGAAATTCTCTCACATGGTCCCTTGGATCTCCTTTCCCTTTGTATTTGTCAAATTTCGGTGTTTCAAAATTGCGTGGAAAAGGGGACATGACCATGTTCCTATCAAATAGATAGGGACATATATCTTTGAGAGCATACTGCTTTTGTGACCTTCTTGAATTTACTTGTTGGGCGAGGTCTTGTATCTATTATCCCAACATATCCATTTTATGTGGGAGGAGGTGGGGCATTCCCTTGTTGATAGTTATTGTCATTGTCGTGGGTGTTCTGCGCCCTCTTGTCGTCTTGATTTCTTTCTTGTCAATGGCTATGTTGGGCTTGTCCTGGTGCGTCACTAAGTTGCAATACATAAAATTTTGGAGGGAGTCTTTCTCCCTCTTGAGCAAGTCTTTGGAAATGAGCATTAGCATTCCCTCTGAGAATTTTCTCAAAGAGTTTGTTAAATATGGGATTACTAGTTGCTTCTTCTATTTGTGGTTATGTAAGAGTGTTTGGGTTTTCTCTTCCTGCAAAGGGATTAATGTTCTCTTCCTCTTCCCATAATTTATAATGTGGTTGTCTCTGACTTTAAGACCTAGTCCTAGCCATGTTAAAGTTTTGTATTTGTGGAAGTGAGGTGCGTGAAAAGTGGGTGGTTGATCCCCTTCTTATGATTCCAAGATTTGATGACGGTGATTAAATTTGTATGGATGAGTGATTTCTTTTACTAAGGGTTGGATCTTAACAAATTCCTTTTGAAGATTGATTTGCTTGGTCTTCAACAATTATGAGGTGAGGTGTAGCAAGGCTTTATAAGCATAAGCTACCTAGATATGAGAGGATGCACTCATGATCTAGTTTTAACCTATCTAGATGCTTAGTAATGTCCCTTAGGATGGTTGATCCTAGATGTAGAGACACACTAGAGATTATTTTTGTTGATGTGAGTAGAAATATCCCAAAATAACTAAGGACAAAACCTTTTTGTGTTGAGATTGGAATTGATTTTTGATGTTTTTGGAATGAGTGTAAATTTTGGAATGATTGTGTGAATTTGAAGAAGATGAAATATGGAAGATGTGTGAATTTGAAAATGACTTAAGAAGATGAAATATGGAAGATGTGTGAATTTGAAAGTGACTTAAGATGATGAAATGTGGAAGATGGAGGTTTCTAATAGGTGATTATGAATTTTGATGAGTGATGTGGAAATTATTTTGAAGTGAGGAGGAAATGACTTTAGAATAGGTTTATGATGTTTTAATTTTGGAATGATTTGCAGTGAATGACAAGGAAATGTGGAAGATGAGATGTGAAAGAGTTTGTGAAATTTGAAGTGTAATTGTGAATTTGTGGAAAGATGAAGAAGATGAATTGATGAAAGACTAGTCTATATGGAGGGTGACTCAATAAGTGATTTCTGGTTGAGGTAGATATGACAATGAGATTTTATCACTTTAATTGAGAGATTGGGAAAAGGCAGATCTTTGTTGAAAGGCACGTGTTTTAAAAATTCCTCATCAAACCCATGTAGATAATCATGAAAACATTGAAGGAAGGTTCAATGTTCGAACAAGAATTTGTGGTTTATATAGAGAAATTTCCTCTTCTTTAAGATCTCTTTTTGGCTTGGTTTTTTCTTCTCAAGATGACGATATATGGATTTCTTGATATGCTTGAGGGATTTGATGATACGATGCATTTGCAAAATATGTGGTAATTTATTTGTTTAGATTGTTGTTGTAGTGCAACTTGTTTCAAATGTTTGATCTCTTTGACAAGAAGACATGGAAAGCACACAAGCACATATAAACACTTCTTTTCCTTTGGTAACCTTTGATGAAATGTGTATGTTACGATCTTTTCAAATCCGCTTGAGGATATTTTCAAATCCTCTTTTGTTTTCATAAGTTTTTGAACAATTGCAAGAAACATTCGATAGACACTTCTAAGGTCAAAAGGTCATTTATAATATCATAGCCCACATCTTGATACTCCTTTAGCTCAAACAACACTGTCACACCCTAAGGTGCATCTATTTTTTTGTCTTATCCAGAAATTGAACCAAAGAGAAATGCTCCTCAATTGGATCATTTTATTGGGAGATGTATGGTGAGTGTCTTGGGGGAGAGTTCTTCCCCACCCTTGCATTATGATATTATAAATCTTTGGATAACTACTCAGTTGGGCTTCTATGCTTAAGGTTCATAGAAAGTGTTTTTTTCGGTGCATCAAAGATTAACTCCCTTAGGAGGCTTACCAACATTTAGAACAAAGGCTTTACGTATCTCAAGGATACTGGGGGAAGGCTATCAATGCAAAACTATTATTGGACATTATTTTCATCATATCCATATTTGATTATAGTGGGTTGGATTACCTAGCGTTAGTCATTCCCCGCTTAGGTTGTTCCTCTCTCACCGACCTTATGGGCTTCTCGGGAGGGCACACCTGCTAAAGGATTTATCCTAATGACAATAAGGTAAAATAAAAGAAATAGAGTGAGTTTAGCTTTTTGATTACCCAATTAAGAAAAGAGCATATGCCTATCACTTTTGAATCACAATAAATACTTGTTATTTTAATCCCATCATTGTAATATTGTCTAAAATGCTACTTGGAGATGTTGCTCCAACAAACACGGGGTTCTTTTTATCCAAGATAGAAAAATGAGTTGTTCTTTTTAACCAACAATTGCAATGTTTGAACTTTTTGAAAAACTTGGAAAGTAAACCTGGTCAACAAAATAAAGTCGTGTAGCAAAAAGCAACGTGATTTGTTTCTTTTTTATGTTTACCTTACAAATGAAATGTGAGATTTTATTTTTATCCTTTTGTAGAAAAAAAAGTAAAATTTCTCTTGTTCTTTTTAGATTGCACCAAAGGAAATGAAGTTCTTTTTAGCTTTGCAAAAAGAAAGTTTGTCTGTTGTTCTTTTTAAACCCGTTATACAATAAAAATAAGATTCTTTTTTACTTGCAACAAACTAAAATGTTGAGTTCTTTTTAGCTTGCACCAAAGTGAAATATGAGGTTCTTTTTACTTTGCAAGAAAATAAAATTTGTTTGTTGTTCTTTTTAAGTCCTTTGTAAAAAAAGGAAAGATGAGATTCTTTTTTAAACACCAAACTAAAATGTTGAGTTCTTTTTAATCCCTTTGTAAAAAAATAAAGTTTGTAAACAAAAAGGTAAACTAAACTAACTCCTTAAGGACCCGCACACAACATTAGTACCTACAAAACATTCAAAGTGTTAGTCCAAATGGTGGGCTCAAAAGCCTAAAAACTTCTTTGAGGTTACAGATTTTGGCTCTCTGCCTATTACCAAAGCGTCAGATTGGTAATAGTACAAAAGTGCCAGAACAAAGTACAAAATCCTATACTACGCAATAAAAACACTAAAATGTAACTAAAGCGCTAAACTATTTAACAAAAGCGTTATATTAAAGCAAAAAGACAGTTATAAGTAAAAAAGATAGTTACAGAAGCACTAAAACATAGCACAAAAGTGCTATTACGAGCGACGAAGGCGTTAATCCATGTGACAAAAGTGCCAAAGCACAACCTGTGCCTAAAAATCTGCAAGCTTCAAAAGATTAGCTAAATAAAATTAAATTTTTAGTGTTGATTAACGTAGAGTTCACGAAAATGATGCACTGAAAAGGGGACATAGTCACAAAGAAAGCTCAAGAGTCAATATGTTAGTTTCCAAGCAAAAACTAAAACAAATGAACTAAAACCTCCAAAATGCATATCAAAAGAGATTAAAGCATACAAAATGAAGCATAAACACAATAAAAGAGGGAAGAAACTCCCTAAAATGCTCCCATGTTGCTAGATAGATCTTCCTTGTTCTTCTCCTCTCCAAGATCAAAATGTGTGAGTGTAGCTATGTTGGCATTTGACATAAGTGATATAGAATGAGATGATGCGGTTGAAGATGGATGACTACACCGGTAAAGGATATAAGTCTATTTGTGACGAACAGATTGAGATTTTGTGATTAGATGACTTGATCAGTTATTTATGTTGTCATTGATGGCAACTGATGTCAAATGATGATTACTAATGTTCCTGATGTTTTGTTTTGTCATCTAAGTGATTTGGTTTACTGGAAGACAGGGTTTACCGGTAGAGAACTGAAGTCTGTTAAAGATTACAAACACATTGCTAGATGTGACCCGGTTAAGGGATTTCCCTCAGATCTATTAGTATCTTCACTTTGTTGAAAGTGACCTTATCAAAGGATTTCAAACACTCAATCAAAATGTCACCTTGCTAGAGGATTTACATATAAGACTATTAAGTCCACTTGGTTAAGAGATTTTCTGTCACTTTCACAAAATAACAGTAATAAAAATCTATCTGCAACTTCACATCTAAAATGCTAAAGCAAATTCCTATTTGTTCAATACAATCTAGACATAGAACTAATCTTGTCTATCAGCTGGGCATCTATACTCTATTATTCTAACAGGTCTTCAAGCTTCTATGCTCGGTGATCACTATGTAGCATTCCTGTGCATACACTTGCCCGCATACATTGTTTATCAACAGTTTCCTATTTATAAACAATCTTCTAACCACTTAATCTCATTGATCACATTTCCCATAATCAATCATAGCCATCATATCTTCAATCTTGTCTAGGTTCAATGTATCCTTCAATCTGAAAATGTTTTACCCTACCTTGGAACTTGCATTGTCACCTTGGAACTTGTGTTAGGGTATTGCGGTTCAATCTGAGCTGTAGATCTTCATGCCGACTTTCCATTGCCTTAGATTCATTAACAAACTTATTCTATGGCTTACCAATCATTGATTTGCTCCAGCTCATCAGCATCTTTCATTAAATATCACATGTAAACATTTAATGCATTCTGTTATAGCTCAGTTCTAACTCGGTAAATACTAAACTTCACTCGATAGACATTCTACCTTCATTAACCGATAGCAATAACCTTAGGGTTTATCGACTAGGTTCTTTGCCTAGTAACATAGTATAGTATTAACCTTTGCATTTTACAACATATGTATGATGTTAAAACAATCTAAAACATCATGATCTCATCATTGTCTGACTTGGTAGTAGTTGCCCATTGAATACCTTATTCATCCCTTTATTCATCATATTCTTTCATGTGCCTTTTACCGACTTCTTTATAAACTTCATATCATACTTCTCAAGATATGGCAACATCATACTGAATTAGAAAATCAATTTCTTGACATCAATGACAAAATAATAATATCAAGATAGTAAAACATCTTTAATCAGTTATGTCCATAATCATCAACAACCTTCTCAATATCCTTATTGAAATGTCAACAATCTTTCATTGTCTGTTATACTGTAATATTGACAACAATCTCCCCCTTTGGCATTGATGGCAAAACCAATTGATTTGACCTTTAAAAGATTCTGATTGCTATGATTCTAAAATGTTGAAATGCTCTCCCCCATACATTAGACTTCTCCTCTGTTTTTAGTCTTTATTTCAATCTTTAGTCTTCTCTCAGTCTTCTCCATACATTAGTCTTCTCCCCCTTGGTAGGTCTTCTCCCTCTTTGACAACAATGCCAAAAAGAAAAGAACTAAAACATAATTTCTATTTGTAAGAAGTTATTTCCTGCTGTTGTGTATCAACTGAGTCTCGGTCAAAGCATTTGTCTTCAATTCCTGTTCCCTGTATAATTCTCTGTATTATTCCAGTATTAATTCCAGTACACTTTTAGAAAACCTTCTAAAGTGTATAACTCCAGCATCAACTCCCAAAAGATATTCAAGAGAGTCATCGGATTGATGCTTTCACTGAACTCGGTCAGTGAGTAGAAGATAGGGGTAGGACCCCTAACTTACTTCTGAGATATTCAAAAGTGTCCTTTGGTAGTGGCTTGGTGAAGATATCTACTATTTGCTCCTTTGTGCTAACATATTCCAACACCACTTTCTTCACTTGAGCTTCTTCTCTAAGATAATGATATTTGATAGATACGTGCTTTGTCTTAGAGTGCATAACAAGATTCTTTGAAATATTAATGGCACTAATGTTATCATAGAATATAGTTACAGTCTCGGTAACTTTCTCATCTATACCTTCTAACAGTTGTTTGATCCATGCAATGTTGGTACAATTCAGTGCTGCAGCAACATATTCAGCTTCTGTTGTTGACTAAGAAACACATCCTTGTTTCTTGCTAAGCCAACTCAGTAGTCTTTATCCTAAAAAGAAAGCTCCTCCACTTGTGCTTTTCCTGTCATCAATGTTGCCTGCCCAATTAGCATCAGTATAAAATTTTAAATTAAAATCATTTCCTTTTTTATATACTAAGCCATAATCTTCAGTGCCTTTTAAGTATCTGAAAATTCTTTTGATTGCCATCATGTGTGTTTCCTTAGGATCTGCAGAAAATCTTGCAACAATACCTACTGCATGTGCTATATCTGGCCTGCTGTGAACAACATATTGCAACTTTCCAATCATAGATCGGTAAAGTGTTTCATCAACAGATGCAGATTCATCATTCTTTGATAGTTTACAGTTGGTAGTCATAGGAGTACTTACTGGTTTTTAATCCTCCATTCCAAATATCTTCAAGATTTCCTTTATGTACTTGGATTGGGTAATGAAAATCTCATTTTTCGTTTGCAGTATCTGTAAACCTATTAAATACTTTATCTCATCGATTAATGACATCTCAAATTCTTTGCTCATTTCATTTCCAAAGTTCTTGCATAAAGAGTCATTTCCACAAAATATAATATCAACAACAAATATGGCTGAATTAGTATTCCATTTTCATCATTCTTCATGTACATGTTGTTGTTCTCACTTGTCCTTATAAAACCAATCTTAATCAAATAAGAGTGCAATCTTTCATACCATGCTCTTGGTGCTTTTTTCAAACCATATAAAGCTTTGTTCAACTTACATACCTGATCTTTATTTTCTCCTTCAACAAATCCTTCAGGTTGTTCAATGAAAACTTCTTCTTCTAACATACCATTCAGAAATGCAGATTTGACATCCATTTGATATACCTTGAAATTCTTGTAAGCAGCATATTCCAACAATGTTCTTACTCCTTCAAGTCTTTCCATAGGTGCAAAAGTCTCACCATAATCAATTCCTTCTTCTTGGGCATAACCTTTGCAAACTAGTCTTGCTTTGTTCTGAATGACCTCACCTTTTTCATTTAGCTTGTTTCTAAAGATCCACTTTGTACCGATTACATTTTTGTCCTTCGATCTTGGGACCAGTGTCCATGTGTCATTCTTCTTGATTTGATCAATCTCTTCTGTCATAGCATTTATCCAATCTTCACTGTTAAATGCCTCTTTCACTATTCTCGATTCAAATTCAGATATCAAACATGTGTTCTATCTCAGTTTGTTCCTTGTCATCACTGGATCATCCTTATCTCCTATAATCTGACTTGGTGCATGATTTCTTCTGACATACTTGGCTAATACAGGCTTGGTAGGCTCTGTATGATCTTCTTCATCACTCAGTAATTGGATATTTCTTTCATTTTCTTCAATAGTTATCTCGGTAGGACTTCTCGTTTGCACATAGACAAATTCATCATAGTCTTCTGGTTCTTTGGAATTACCTTCATCATTTCTTTCTGCAAGTTCATCAATTTTCACATTTGCACTTTCTACTATTTTGTTAGATGATTTGATCAGACATTTAGATGCTTTGCTTCTAGAAGAATAACCTAGAAATATTCCTTCTTCACTTTTCTGATCAAACTTACCATTTCTATCATCTTTATGAACATAGCATTTACTCCCAAAGATTTTAAAATAACTAACATTAGGTTTCTTATCATACCAGATCTCATAAGGTGTCTTCAAAGTACCTTTCTTCAATTGAACTTGGTTCAAGGTGTAAACAGCTATGCTTATTGCTTCTCTCCAAAATGTTTGTGGAACCTTCTTCTCAATCATTAGTGTTCTAGCACAATCCACAATAGATATGTTCCTTCTCTTAGCTATCCCATTCTGCTATGGAGTCCTTGGTGCAGAGACTTGTCTTTTTATACCATGATCATTGCAAAATAGATTGAACTCATCAGAAGTAAACTCTCCTCCTCTATTTGATCTGAGACATTTCAGTTGTCTTCCTGTTTCATTTTCAACTCTAGCCTTGTACCATTTAAACATTTGAAAAGCTTCTGATTTTTCTTTTAAAAACATTACTGACATCATCCTTGAATATTCATCCACAAATAATATGAAATACTTATCACCACAAAAACTCTGAACTTTCATAGGACCACAAAGATCAGTGTGCACAAGATCTAAAATTCCCTTACAAGTGTAGGACTTACTTGTAAAGTTTGGTCTTGTCATCTTACCCATCTGGCATCCTCAGCACATAACATTCTCAGGTTTTTCAAGATTTGGTAGACCTCTTACTCGGTGCTTCTTACTTATTTTGATCAGATTATCAAAATTAACATGACAAAACCTTTTATGCCATAACCAAGTATCATCTATCTTTGCATGCAAACACTTATTCCGAGTTGAATCGAGGTGAAATGTGTTACCTTTTGTTTGTGTCCCGGTAGTAGCTAACTTTCCATTCTTGTCATGAACTTTGACAATTCCTTTCTGAAATTCTATTCGGTAACCTGTGTTGTTTAGCTATGCTACACTCAACAAATTGTATTTCAAACCTTCAACCCAATAAACATCATTGCATCTTGCATTATCAAGAAGTGTTATGGATCCTTTACCTCTTACCGGACATGGTGCATCATTACCAAATCTAACATAGCCTCCATCATAATCTTCTAACATAACAAACTTGTGTTTATCTCATGTCATATGATGTGAGCATCCACTATCTATAATCCAAGAATCATTAGTGTTTATGTGAGATATTAGGGCTTTTTCTTCATACCTTTCTTCATCTGATCCATCCTTTATAGCCACATAAACAACTTCCTCTGTATCAGTCTCATCTGATTTATCATCATTAGATTCTTCATCAGCTATCAGGCATGTCTTTTTATCTCTTCTCCTAAAATCTCGGTGTCCTCTGTAATGATTATCTTTCTATCTGTCATCTCGGTAATCTCTCTTTTCACTAGATTCTTTGTTAGGACAGTTAGAAGCCATATGTCCTATCTTATCTTAGTTGAAACATTTTAAAGGTAGCTTTCCTTTATACTTACCTTTTCTTCTCGGTAGCCTTCTAGCTAATAGTGCTTCAAACTCTTCTTGCTTTCTGATTTCCTCATACAGTTTGTGTACCTCTTCCATGTTTTTGCGAAATCTTTCACTTGCTCCACTATGATTCCCTTCAGAGTACTTATAATTTCTATCATTGTAATCATTAGTTTCATCGATATGAAAAGAACTGAATGCAGATTCAACTTTATTTACCAATGACCCACTGTTATCAAAATTACTTAACTCAAATGCATGTAGCTTACCAATAGTAGCATCTAAAGAAACTAGCATATTGGGTACAGACCTCAATTCATTGATTGCAGAGACTTGGATTGCATAGGCAGGTAGAAGGGTTCTTAACAACTTACTTGTTACATCCTTTTCTTCAATAGTTCCTCCTGCTCCTTTGATTTGATTTACAATCTCCTTTAGTCTTGTACTGTACTGAGTTATGTTCTCACCTTCATTCATCCTCATAGATTCAAGTTGTCCTCTTAGACTATCCACTTTTTCTCTTTGAACATGTTCATCTCCTGCATATACTGATATGAGCTTAGTCCACATTGCCTTTGCATCATTGCAGCCTTCTCGATCATTAAATTCTGAGTCGGTCAATGCAGATGTTATTTCAATCATTGCTTGAATATGTTCTTGCTTTGCCTTTATCTCTTCCATTGCCAATGGATAGGTGCTCGGTGTGATGAAATCATTCTCTAAATAATAGACAGCATATTCTCCAACTCCTAATAGATGTAGCTTCATCCTTTTCTGCCATGTGGAGAAACTTGACTTGTTCAGCTTCGGTGCATCCCTCTTATACATCTTTGGATCTTTAACTCAAGTGCCTTTAAACTTTCCTTTCAGAGTCCAAAGCTCTGATACCAATTGATAGTTATGATACTTAATGTAAGTACAGATCCAATAGCCAACAAGATGAGAGGGGGGGGGGTGAATCATACAAACTTAATCATCCATAAAAACATCAGATTCAACCTCGGTAACATATATATCAGTCATATAACCAAAAAATTGTCAAACATGCAAACTCAAAAGCATATGAATAATATAAACCTCATAACACTAGATTTAACGTGGAAACCCAAACAGGGAAAAACCACTGTGGGATTTCAGACCCACTAAGAAATATACTCTTCTAAAGTATGCTCAGTTAAAAGCAAATCCTGTTAAAGATTACAAACACATTGCTAGATGTGACCCGGTTAAGGGATTTCCCTCAAATCTGTTAGGATCTTCACTTTGTTAGAAGTGACCTTATCAAAGGATTTCAAACACTCAATCAGAATGTCACCTTGCTAGAGGATTTACATATAAGAATGTTAAGTCCACTCGCTTAAGAGATTTTCTGTCACTTTCACAAAATAACGGTAATAAAAATCTATCTGCAACTTCACATCTAAAATGCTAAAGTAGATTCCTATTTGTTCAATACAATCTAGACATAGAACTAATCTTATATATCTGCTGGGCATCTATACTCTGTTATTCTAACAGGTCTTCAAGCTTTTATGCTCGGTGATCACTATGTAGCATCCCTATGCATACACTTGCCCGCATACATTGTTTATCAACAATTTCCTATTTATAAACAATCTTCTAACCGCTTAATCTCATTGATCACATTTCCCATAATCAATCATAGCCATCAGATCTTCAATCTTGTCCAGGTTCAATGTATCCTTCGATCTGAAAATGTTTTACCCCGCCTTGGAACTTGCATTGTCACCTTGGAACTTGTGTTAGGGTATTGCGTTTCAATCTGAGCTGTAGATCTTCATGCCGACTTTCCATTGCCTTAGATTCGTTAACAAACTTCTTCCACAACTTACCAATCATTGATCTGCTCCAGCTCATCAACATCTTTCATTAAATATCACATGTAAACATTTAATGCATTCTGTTATAGCTCGGTTGTAATTTGGTAAATACTAAACTTCACTCAATAGACATTCTGCCTTCATTAACCGATAGCAATAACCTTAGGGATTACCGACTAGGTTCTTTGCATGGTAACATAATATAGTATTAACCTTTACATTTACAACATATGTATGATGTTAAAACAATCTAAAACATCATGATCTCATCATTGTCTGACTCGGTAGTAGTTGCCCATTGAATACCTTATTCATCCCTTTATTCATCATATTCTTTACTGTGCCTTTTACCGACTTCTTTATAAACTTCGTATCATACTTCTCAAGATATGGCAACATCATACTGAATTAGAAAATCAATTTCTTGACATCAATGACAAAATAATAATATCAAGATAGTAAAACATCTTTAATCAGTTATGTCCATAATCATCAACAACCTTCTCAATATCCTTATTGAAATGTCAACAATCTTTCATTGTCTATTATACTGTAATATTGCCAACAAATAGAAGACATCAACCAGATATCATGGTATCCAACAATAGAGAAGCCATCGCCTCATCATCCTATGTCCACCCAACTTCTCTCACTAGTACACTAATCCCTACACCCAAAAAAGACAAGCTAAAGATGAAGGTAAAGGATGAAAGCCTAGGAGAGTATAACACTAGCCAAATTTTATGTATTGGCCAACTACCCCTCTCACCTAAGACTCATGGCAAACCAAAAATTTTGAACTCAAGCCACTTGTTGGAACCAATATTGATACACTTCAATGGATTCATCCTAGGAAGATCACAAGAACAAGAAACTATTAATGAAGACTTGGCAGGGTGGATCTATAAGGACCCTTTCAGATAAAGGTAAATAACAGATCAAGATCCCTACAAAGAAGTATTGTAAAGGTTTTACCATGATTCAAAAGATGGGCTATGACGACCATAGTGCATTAGGATCCCACAAGAAAGGTGTACAAGAGTCATTACAACCCTTGTTACAACAAAGAGATAAAATGGGACTCAGATTCAATTCTAGTTTAGGGGGCTCTTATAAGCTCAGGCTTACAAGCAAACAAAAGTAGCCAATTTCTAAATTCGTCCCTTCCAGAATCAGGACAATGTCCATTGTAGACCAACCTACAACATCGGAAAATCCAAGTCATGCAAGGACTTGTCAATCAAAGCTCGCACATACAACAAACAAGCAAAAGGGTTATGGTGCACAAAAGACAATCCCTTCAATATTACCACTCTTGCCCATTTCAAATACTCAAGCAACACCAACAACCCCATCAAATACAACACCTATAATAGTTGTTGACAAACCTTTTACACCTACAAACATCCCTATAATATGCAGTGACAAAGCTCTATAAAGTGATTTTGAGATAGATTCACATAAATATGAATGGGTACTTTAGCTTTACATGAAACTGAAGAGGAGTCTCTTGATATTTTTCAAGATAAAGGAGTTGAAGGAGAGGCATGGATCAAGACCTTTTGGGATCCAGATACTAAAGACACTTCTAGGAGAGACAGGTCACCTCCCGAGCTTGATTACAAATAGGACAGTACTGACAATGACCTTAATACCCCCATCCTAGCCATAATTGATGAAGCAATGCCCATCATCCACCCCAAACTTGTTGACTGGGACCAACAAGACCCTTCATGCCTTGACACCTTCCAAATCGATGAGGCGATAATAGACTTTCTTGAATTATGAGATAACATACCAAGCATGGATCACAAGGTAGGGTATGCTATTGAACTCAACAACATCACTTGCTTTGGAGAGAATGCTAAACCTTTTAGTCGCAAAAATATTACAATCAAAACAAGATCTTCAAGTGAAAACCACACTGTGGTATTTTTGGATCCAAGAAAAGTAAAAACGAAGGACACATCCAAAGGTGAAAAGCTCTCTGAGGTACCGAAGGATGCAAGGTTTGACATTCTCCCCTTCAACATGAATCAAGAGAGATCACCCATTCTCATAGAAGAGACCAAGGAACTCAATCTGGGATCAGAGGGGAACCCTCATAAAATCCATTTAGCAGCATCCTTCACTCACCTAGAGGATCCTTGCTTTTTGGAATTATTTAAGAAGCAGAAAATAAACATTGCTTAGTCATATGTAGACATGATCATACTAGATACAGATCTAGTAATTCATCACTTGGCCGTAGCAAAAGGAGAAAAACCTGTAAAATAAAAGCTCAGGAAAATGCACCCTCGGATCGCACTCCTAGTGAAAGTTGAACTCAAAAAGCTATTAGATGTTGGTTTCATAAGACCAATTGACTATGCAGAATGGATCTCCAACATCGTTCCAGTGGCAAAACCATCCGGGGGCATCCATAACTAAGTGTTATGACTATTATAGAGACACAGAGGTCACCGAGAAGGATTTCAGAGAACAGTCAAAGAACATAGTAAACAGAAGGGTTTACCGAGTTACTTTATGGGTTACCGAGGTATGCTATAGGCAAGGTAATCTTATTTTGAGCACATAGAATCTGCTATAACATTCTAGATGTAAAGTTGCAGATATTTGTAAAGATTTTGTTGAAAATTTTGAAGTTGTAAGAGACACCTTTAACAGGGTAAAAGACTCTAATCAAGTCTATAAATTGTAAAGCCTCTAACCAGGTGCAACATTTAGACTAAGTGTTGTAAAATCCTTTAGCAAGGTAGATCTAATAGATCTTAATACTCCTAACAGGGTAAGCTATCAGAAATAGCTAAACATGTAGCTCTAACAGAGCAACCTTTGCAATTGCAGTAGTGAAGTTGTGGGTGCCATCCCCACCGCAGTATTTCTCTCTAACCAAGAGTTTCTGCGTAACCAAAATATATGTGTTATGGAGTGAATCATGTATGATTATTATTTATTTGTTTTAACTTTATGTTATGTTACAACAATTTTTGGTTTATGCATAATAGTAAAGATATTGTTAATAAAAGGATTTGAAGTACCGATTCACCCCTCCCCTCTCAATACATTAGCTTTCCATATTGGGCCTAACAATTGGTATCAGAGCTTGAATCTTGGAAAAGGGTTTAACTGCCTAAAAAGAAAGATCTTATCAATGGAAGGCTATAAACAATCTCGGAGGATTGTGTATCTGCAAGAAGAGTTGGATCATGCTAATCAAGTGATTGCAAACATGCAAAGGCAAATGCAAAAATCTCTAAAAGTGAGAAGAAGATTATTTGATGATTTGCAGGACTCTCAAGAGTTAGTGGAACAAATTGAGACATCATCTGAGAACAGTATATCTGAAGAGACTGAAGAAATGATTGGAGTATTGAAAGAAAAGAACAAAGCATTGGCTAATCAACTAAAAGCAATGAAAAGAGAACAACCGAGGATAAAGTAAGAGATCTAGAAACAGAGAAACAACAACTTGAAGCCTTGGTATCTGATAAGAATGATGAAATCACAAGGTTGACTGGAATTCAACAAAACCTGTCAAATCAACTAGGTTATGCACATCATGAAGCAAATCTGAAAGATGATGAGAATCAAGCATTGAAACTTGAAGTATCAAGGTTGACCAATGAACTTGAAACAGAGAAGAAATCCAAAGAAACATTGAAGAAGAGTTATGAAGCATCAAAGATGTTGGATGAGCAACTGAATACAAGATGACCCAACAAAGATGCAGGACTCGGTTACAAAGGAAAAGACTCTACCGATAAGGGAATCCATACTACCGAGAGAGGAGAATCATCAAAGCAAGCTGGAATCAAGAAGAACATCAAAAGAAAGAAGTCTATTTGCAACTGTTTATGGTGAAAATGGATAACAATAATAACAAAATTGAAAGGTTAAATGAATTCAACCACCAAACCCTAGCCTAACAACAACAAAGATCCACCATAACATATGAAGATTACCTAAGACAATGCAAATCAAATGAAATCACAAAGATTATACCATTACATGTCCAATAGGGTTTTGATCTCCATTCTTCCTATCTCCATTGATCTTGCTTGATATATTTGCTCTCAAATTTTATGTGCACAAGAGCTCAACAAAGAACAGAATGTGGTTGCAAGTAGGATCGTACTGTAGTCAAGTGCATAAAATGATTAACTAGGTTGATTAGGGTTTGATAATGAAGGAAGCATCTCCTTATATAGAAGACACAAATATGAAATGGAGGGATAAGATTGAGAGGTGTAAAAGGAGGTCGGCTATGATTAGAGGGTAGGTAGAAGAAATAATAAAATAATGAAAGAGGTAGGTAGTGTAGGAATTAAGAGATGAATGACATGTGTCATGGGTAGAAAAAGGCTAATGAATTAATTAAATAAATAAATATTTCTTTAATTAATAGAAGAAATGAGATCAATTAAATAAATAAATATTTATTTAATTTAGGAAAAGGATAATTTAAATAAATAAATATATTTATTTAAATGAGAAATAAGGCTAGAAGAGGATAAATGAATTAAATAAATAAATAAAGATTTATTTAATTAATAGAAGAATTAGGCTTAGATAATTAAATAAATAAAATATTTATTTAATTAGACATGACAATTTTGGGTGTCTACATTTTGCCCCTCTTTGAGACAATGCGGCTTGTTGCGTTGTTTCAAAGAAGATAATATGAACTGATACAGAGTTGCCCAAAGATGGAAATGATATGCCCCCTCGAGAGATTGGATGAAAATGTCTGAAAAGATTGCAGACAATCTTTCGATAAGAAAGACGGGATAGAATGGACTGACCGGATAAAGTGACAGAGTCATGGGATAAAGAAGACTGACTCGGGAAACGAGGGCTAAGGTGAGGGTAGGCTATAAGATAGACCACGGGCAAAAGACATCCTCATTGTCATCCACACATCCACGAGAGCAGAGTGCAGAGCGAAAATAGAGCAGTAGCAATCAGTAGCGATGACAATGGCTCACTGATTCGATCGCGTTCGCTGATTTCAGAGGCCAGCAGAGGCAGGAGAGCCAGTAAGTACCACAAAACCTCTTTGTACTTTGATGCATTTATTGTTGTCATTAATGCATGGTAGATAGGGCAATAAATGCGCTTTAGGTTAGGGTCCAAAAATGTCAAAAAATGTCTAAGCACGTCTACGTTGGTGCCAGGCGCGTCTATGTCCGCCAGGCACGTCTGGGTTTGTACCAAGCGTGTCTGTGTTTGGAAACGCGTCTGCGTCGAATGCGGCCGCATCTGTGCAGTGTAGGGGCGTCTGTGCCAAGAAGGCACATCTGTTTCTCCCAGGCGCGTTTGTGTAGAGCATAGACACATTTGTGTCTTCCAAGCGCGTCTGTGCAGTCTTTAACCGCGTTTGTGTCAGGAAAGCGCGTTTATGTCCAAAAAAAAAATGTGAATTTGTGTCTTCTAGGCCAAATCGACAGTTCTGTGAGGAACATACGCTGTCGATTAGATAAGTTGCTAAGAGGATACACTCGAGCAGGTCCTCTAGGGAAGACTAGAATTGATCGAGGCACTTTGTGATGAACAGTGAGTACCAAGATATAGTACTTTGTGATGAATAGGGAGTACTGAAATATGAGCAGCACTTTGTGATGAACAGTGAGTGCAAATGTGAGGAGCACTTTGTGATGAACAGGGAGTGCAAAACACGTAGTACTTTATGATGAACAGGGAGTACCACTAGGATAGAAGCAACACTTTGTGATGAACAGTGAGTGTCACTGGGATAGATAGCAACACTTTGTGATGAACAGGGAGTGTCACTAGGATAGAATGCCATATGCATTTAGATAAAAAGTAGCATTTTGTGATGAACATTGAATGCCACGATGACTAACATGATTGATTTGCTTGACTGCAGGAGTATTTGCCTATGTTGGAGTCATGGGAGAGATTCCCGTCGACACAGAGTTTGCGACCTGAGCTGACCTTCGAGGACCGAGCGGCTATTAAGGCTATGGATCTGAGACATATTCTGTATGTGCCTATGTTTCGGGCGAACATGGGACTGCTGACTACACTGGCGGAGAGGTGGCACTATGCGACTTGCACTTTTCATTTGTCGATGGGGGAGATGACAGTCACCCTGGAGGATGTATACAGGATTCTGCAGATACCGATCGATGGGGAGCTGATTCCGTACGATCAAGACGGAGACAGGGATGCCCTTAGACTAGTGTTCTAGGATCCGAGACTGGAGATGAGGGTGGGACATGTGGCATGGGATACCATGACATGGACAGGATTAGCACTACCAACAGTGTTGGCAGGAGTTATCAATGGGTTCCTCTGTCCGGATAGGGCGACACGAGGGGTGGTTGTAGGGGACACAAGGGCCAGGAGAGATGATCTTGGGGTGGGTCCTTCTAGGGCTCAGCCTCTGTCGAGGCCAGCCGGCTCTGAGGAAGGGAATTCATCATAGCTGTAGAGGGCTCCCTATGTATCAGTATTGTACCATTTTGTATGATGATGTAGACACCTGCGAGTGATTGTAGTCATATGATTTTGATATCATTGTATCATGACACTTTATATATACATATGAGATGATTATTCTTTGCGGTAGCTATATGCATGCATACCTATGTGATGTATGTTTCTATGTGATGCTTATGATATGGATGCAAATATGTATATGATGCAATGCAATATTTTTTTTTGTTCTTTTATGTTTTATATGTGTATGCATGATGCAAATGTGAATGTATGTAATGCAGATGAATATGATAATGCAAATGTAAATTGTGCTAACAGGTGTTGTGTGCAGGATGTGATGCAGTTGTGATATCTATATGTATGTATGAAATGCTTATATGTGGTAATGCAGGTGCAACTACATGAAATGCAAATATTTTTGGTGTGTCATTATACTCAGTCATGTGATAGCAGGCTACATGGACTCAAGAAGGACGATGGAAGTCAATCAAGAAAGGGGGATGAAAGATAGAAGATATGAACATTGAAGAGCTTCTTGTGCGTTATCATCATTGAGCTTTATTATGGCAAGTAGGTTATGAAAATTGAGGCATATGTTCGACCCAGAAAGTCATTGTACCTATTTGCATGGAGATAAGACAGTTACAAACAAGGAATGCCCCAGTTCACACTAGACTCACAGTGTCCTCATATCTTTGGACAAGTCATAGCATTACTAAAAGACAATCCACAGACAGCAAATACAAATAGGTGATGATACCCCATCCTCACCTTTCTAGTCAAAGACATCCTGGAGATAGAATCTCTAGTTAGAGACATCCCAGAAAAGCTAAAAGACATGTCACCTAAAGATAAAATCAAAAGAAAACCAAGACTCGACACCAACATCCACTGTAGTCCTCAAGTTTAGTGTCTCTTGTCACTTGTATAAGTCTTATTTGATTGTGGTCACAATATTTACTTTCACAGAAAGGATAGATAGCATGAAACCATATGTTGTCTGAGTTTGTGGAAAGATTTGATTTTGTTGAAGCTCATTGTTGCTGTTGTCTCATCTGAAACTGACTGAATCCATGAAACTGATATTTTATTGCGAAGAAGATGAGACCTTATTGCGGACTGGCGATGCAAATGTTGCTTTATTGCGGATTGTGCACGAATAGATTGAAGGAAGCTGGAAGAAACTGTACTCCTCGAAACATGTGATGTTCTTAGTTCCACACCCTTCACTAGACATAGGATTTGTCGTAGCCACAGATAGGATTTGATTTATTATGGATGGAAAGGGAGGTTTATTATGAATGGCTAACCAATCTTGGGTAGATCAATAACAAGCCATGATGGGAATGGGTAAGTTTGTCATGAATGAATAGGTTGTGAGTGTGTGCAAAGTGAAAGGATGAAAGTGAATCCTGAAGGAGGGAGGAGCAATGTCTCTACGCATGGCGCTGGTGACCCAGTTTTCACCATGGTACTTGCCCAGGGCGCCACTGAAGTGGTTTTCACCATTGGACGAAATTTTTTTCTTTACTTTTTTTGATTTTGCAATGTTTTTTGTGTCACAAGGTGCCTGTTTGCCAGGTTTTCACCAAGTAACGATTTTTTTTTATTTTTATAATTTTTTTGTATTTTTGAAATTTTTGAATTTTTTTGTATTTTTAAATTAGGATACTCTGAAGAGCTATGTGTAGAACCTGAGAAGGTGCATGCTGTTGATAGGATCCTCCAAAGGTTCACCTTCTGTAGTTGAGAGGTGATATGCCCCAGATCCATAAGCTGCTATAATGATGTAAGGACCAAGCCAATTTGGTTTGAACTTGCCCTTCTTCTCTCTGTCTTGCTAATTTTTGGGATTTTCTCTGAGAACCAAATCACCTACCTCAAATGTGCGAGGCTTGACTTTGTGATTGTAACTGCATTGTTCCTTGACTGAATGATGTGTAGCTTGAGTGATTGTCTTCCTTGATAAAGGAACTGAGATAGAATTACTAGTGTGTGGACTACGTAGGCCCATATGCGTGTCACCTAAAGAAGTTTGGGGATCTCTGACAACAAAGTCCCTTGAGGAAGCTCCATTAAAGGTCCATGATGTATCACTAGAAGGGAAAGGATGTGCGGAACAAGTGGATGAGTAATGAAGGCTTGTAACTGTGAAAAGAAGTGAAAGTAGGATAGCATGATGGAGACTTAGGATCAAAAAGTATGCTTTTTGACTTGAAATTTTAGAACTTTTGCCCCTAGTTATTTTGATATTAGGGGAGATCAACTCTTGCTCTTTTTGCTTCATAGGATTTTTATCCTTGACTTTCATTTTTGTGGAGTCCAGTAGCTTTTGATTTTGATTTGGACTAAAAGACTTTTCTTTATTATTGACTTTTAGATTTTTCTTTTCAAACCTTGATTCTTGATCCCCAATTAGTAAGGGCTTTTGTAATTCTTGTTGATCCAAGTCTGGGAGTGGAGTGGAAATGGAATGAGTGGATGATATGGTAAAGCTATGTGAGTTCTCAAGAGGACTAGCGATGCACTTAATAGATTCTTCGCTGGAACCACTCTTGGGACTATTGATATCAATAGATGCTTGCACCACTAGAGGAGATTTGCATTCAGACTTAGTAGCCACAACCCTAGGTGGTTCACACCCAATTCCTTGCAAATTGTTAATAGATTGTTCCTGTTGACTGAATGTCTTAGGAGATAGTAGGAGTTGATCGACATGAAAGATATACTCACCACATCCCATGTCTCTAAACTTGAACTTTTCTTTGATCTCTGCTTGTTTTGATGTAGAAGCTTTTAAGGATTCTGAATCAACATATGCTGATGAAGGAATAGCTTCTCGATTGACTGGTATTGTTATTTCTGATCTAGGTCACAGATTGTTGCAATATATGAATGGATTTGGGTCAGCTTTGACGGTCACTTCAACTCTATTGTGAGGAAACTTGATACATCGATGATATGTAGACGGGACTGCTCTCATCTCATGAATCCATGGACGTCCCAAGAGTATGTTGTATGTGAGATCAAGGTTAAGGACTTGACAAACCACATCCTTTATAACCGGCCCAACTTTGAGAGGTAAGGTGACTGTACCCTTGGATGAACGCTCTTCATCATCATATGCTTTGATGGTAATTTTGTTTGTAGAATTCACAGCTTTATCAGAATATCCCAATTGTTTAATTGTGCTCAATGTACAAATGTTTAGACCAGCTCCTCCATCTATCAGGACTCGCTTTATTCGATGTTTGTGTATGAAGGCTTCAACATGTAGTGGTGCATTATGTGGCTGACTTACGGAGGCGTCATCGGCTTCTGTGAATGTAAGGGAATGTGGAACGGATAGGTATCCCACCATGGCTTGAAACTGGTCCATGTTCAGATCAGTAGGAATGGTGGTGTCTCTCAAGATTTTGTCAAGAATAGCTTTATGAGCAGGGGATATGCATAAAAGCTCAAGTATGGAGATGAGTGTGGGTGTCTTCCCTAACTGTTCTACAAGGTCATACTCGGGTTTGGTTGATGAAGAAGCGGTGTTTTTAGTTGAAGCACCTGGCAAAGTAATTTTACCTCGACGGGTTGTAACATGACATTCAGAAGTAGGTTCGGAAGAAGATCCAACACCTTTTAGGACAATCTTGGGTCTCTGAGTAGGATTCTCAGGGTTTTTGTCCTTGATGATAATAGTAGAGACATAATTATCCATCGAGATGTGATTGATGGTTGAATCATAGTTGTAAGGTGCTCTAGTATAGTTGGTTTGATCATCTATGCCTTTAGCTTTTCCCTTGTCATGCTTTGGGAATGGCTCCTTAAACATCTCATGTTCTTGATTGAATGAGTGTCCCTCAATCTCAATGTCACCTCTATCAATGAGATCTTGTACGATGTTCTTCAGTCGATGATGATTTCTTGTCTTATGACCCTTGCTCTTATGAAATTCACAATACTCATCATCATTCCACCAATTTGGTTTAACCTTTGGTTCATATGGAGGAAAATCTGGAATTGTGATTACCTTGTTTGCCACTAACTTTTTGAAGACTAACTCAAGTGGTTCTCCCTATGGAGTGTACTTCCTTCGTGATCTAGAAGTTGTTTGAGTATTCACTTGATTGTTTGTAGAACTTGATCCCGAAAAGATGAATTTGGGTCGCACTGTATTGGCATCAACAACACCATCATTGACTGTGTTCTTGTTTTTATTCCAAAATCTTGGCTTGTCTTTTCCTTTAAAGTCATCTTTGTTCTCCTTAAATATCTTAATGACTCCTTGCTCAATTAGGATCTTTTATATTGCTAAGCCTTTTTCAATAACGTCCCTGAAGGTGGACAAACAAGCTTTCCTTAGATCATAGCCAATGTCTTTGTTAACGTTTTGTATGAACATCTCTACCATTTGTTTTTGTGAAATTTCACAAGAGCATCTGCTAACTAGATTCCTCCATCTTTGTAAAAATGATGCAAAAGACTCTCCCTCTTTTTGCTTGGTGTTGCATAAAGTAGTGATTGATATGTCTGTCTCTATATTGTAGGAGAAACGTTGAATAAATGCCTCTGCTAAGTCACCCCATGACTTAATACTAGGTGGGAGTTGGGAGAACCATTCCATAGCTTGATCACCTAAGCTTTGTGGGAATAATCTCATCAAATATGTCTCTTATGAAGCTACTTCAATGCAAGTTGTGAAAAACTGCCTTATGTGTGCCTTAGGATCCCCTTTTCCTCTATAATTATCAAATTTAGGCGTCACAAAGTGTGTAGGAAATGGAGGCATTGGAATGCTCTTGTCGAATGGATAAGGACATATGTCTCTCATTGTGTATGTTGGCTTCGGTGTATTTATGTCCTCCATTTTCTTTTGTAAGTCCCTGATTTGTTGCTCCAAATTGCTCTTAGGTGGAGATCGACTACTTGGACCATACCCCATGCTTGAGGCACCAATTGGAGGAGAAACATGTTGCTTATATGGATGATATTGATCATACACATGTTCATATGGAGGAGGTCTATAGTGATGCTGCATATATGGACCACTTGGTATAGATTCATGTTGAGGAACGAAATATCTATTTTGTCCATGTATACCATACTCTACAAGCATGTCATGTTCTAATGTGTTGCCCCCAAATTTGACATGGGGTTTCCTTGTGTCCAAATTTTGAGCATGCCTTTGAATATCCAATTGCTTTGGTGGTTGATCTTTAGCATTTGTATGTGATTGAGCATATCTTTCTGCATAAGACTTCCATAATGGTCTGCGAAGGTGAATATGATATGCTTGACCATGTGTATGTGGGACCTCTGGTTTTTGAAACAAAGATGATGGTGATTCAGGCACAAGATGTGGTCCTCTATTTCCTCCACTATAAGGCCTCCTTTGATCCATGTTGGAGTGAGTTTGTTGCAAAGGTTGATTTTCCATTATTTGAGACATGTCAAAATCATGAGGTATCTTGGCTCCACTTTGTGCCATCATTTGTAAGAAGTATTGTCTATCTCTCCTCATTATTTCCTCAATGAGGCGATTGAAGCGGGGGTCCATAATGGATTCTTCCACATCTGTTGAATGTACTGAAAAGTTGTCCATATTGTCATTGTGTGTATCATTGTTGTTTGTAGTGTTCATGTTCTCAACATTTGGAATGTTTCTATAGGCATCCACGTCAGGTAATGTAGTATGATTAGTATTGAAAAAGACATCATTGTCATACTCATAAGAACTCATGTTTGCGGACTCTTGAGCCTCTTTAGTTTCTCTCCTAGATTTTTGAAGACGAGTTTCAACCATGAACTAGGTATTGACCAAGATGTGTGAGACTAGATGAAAATGGAAAAAGTATGGAAGACCAAGAGTTGGATGGAGTGTAAATGAATCTGAGGTGTACTTGCAATGTCCAAAGTGTAAGACCAAGTATGTATGTAGTAGAGTAGGTGTGACTTCCAAAGAGAAGATAGTTTCTCTTGATTAGGTAAGTTGACCTTGACTCTAAGTAAGACCAAATGAGACCCAAAGGTGATAGACCTTGATGAGGGACCACTTAGCAAAGTGTTGTTATATGTAGTGTGTTGACAAAGTATGATGAGGACAAGCAAGTGACCTTTTGACTCAAGTTTAGACAATTGTGAATGTAAAGCAAGATGTGAAGCAATGATGGACTGTGTGAGACCCAAAGACAAGTTGAATGCTAGATGAAAACCTGGAGAAACAACCTAGGAAGCTCAAGAATTCTGAAACTGATTGCTCTTATTTGCTGGACTGTAAAATTTTTCCAATTTGTGAAGTTGTTGGTTGTGACCAAATCTGAATGTTTGACTTTTTTTCATGACAAGAGGACACAATGTTGATGAGGACTCAATGTTTGCAAGTGTTTAGACTGACAATGACTCCAAGAAAAGTGTGTTGTTTGATGTAAATTTGTTTTGCATACACTTGAAGACACAAAAGACACAATGTTTTGTTGTTTGGTCTTGAATGTTTGAATGTTTAAAATAAGTCAAGCACAATTCTTATGGCTGGCCAAGACAATAGTTGTTGATCTCACATGGGGTTTTACCCCCGAGGCTATGCTATTCAGAGCGAATACTTAGATTCTTGACTTCACTGGCTCCACTCTCGACACTCACTTCTCGGGTCAGCCAAGCATCAGTCCCCACAAAAACTCCCCATGGCGAACTTTGTATCTCTACTAAGAACCGTATGTGTGTGGGCCGCTACCAGAGGTCCGACCTCCTGCCCCAACAACTAGAAGGATTTGGGCTTCTAAAACAAAAAGGTGCTAGTAAGGGCATCCGCTCGTGTGGCCATACATGCGGCACTTTCAGCTCTGTAAATACAAAGGCTCCCAGCCGATAGGGGTTACGCCTTACAACTGATCAAATAAATTTGATCAAACGGGTTTATGGGGAGACATAGTGTCGGTATGAACTAATCAGCACACGTTATTCATAGTTTTCACCATAAATACAGTTATTTATAGTGGTTTGGAAGAAGATGACTTTTCTTTTGCTACCACTTGGGTCGTTCTCTTCTCACTAGTAGTCCTAATGACCACACGGGAAGACAGGCCCTCTAAAGATTAAACAAAAAGAGCCTATTGCTCAAGACACAAAAGACAATGATTCAATTTTAGTGCACCAATTGAAGTGTTTGCTAGTCTATGAAAATAAGGCACACAATAAAAATCCAAAAACCCTTGCCAAGGACCTGCAACAAAGATTTATTAGTAGTTTGGATTGTTTCAAATAATCACCCCTTCCTGCAAGCACACAAGTTAGGTAAATTTTAGATCCAAAAGACTTTGTGAAATAGGGGCCTTCAACAATGCATTTTGTTGACCAATTCAAATATCTAATTCATCATAAAAAAAGACCACCTATAAAATTTCAAGAGATTTCCAGAAATGTAAGAAAATCCAAAAAATTTGCTAATTTGCTCCAAAAATTAATTTTTTATGAAAAATCATATAAAATGCAAAATCGATCCAAAAAATCTGAAATTTTTACTGGAGAGTCCTGATGGTCTTCCAAACCTGGATAAAAAAATTTCTACAACAAATCCAAGTAGTTTGTGAGATATGAGTAAAATAATGCAAAACCCTAATTTTCAAAGATCTGATTTTCGAGGAATGATTTTGCATCAAATTTAAAATCACAAAGAATATATCCTATGTATAATTCTGAGAGATTTCCAAAAATGTAAGAAAATCCAAAAAATTCGCTAATTTTCTCTCAAAATTAATTTTTTATGAAAAATCATAAAAAAATCATATAAATTGAACAATTGATCCAAAAAATCTGAAATTTTTATTGAATCCTTCTAATACTTTTCTTGACTTGATTTTTAGGGAAATATTTTGCATCAAAATTAAAATCACAAAAAACAGATCCTGTGTATAATTATGAGAGATTTCCAAAAATGTAAGAAAATCTAAAAAATTCTCTCATTTGCTCTCAAAATTATTTTTTTATGAAAAATCATTAAAAATTCATAGAAAATGAAATTGTGCTCCAAAAAATCTGAATTTTGTATTAAGAGCTCCTGATACTTTCTTCAACCTGCAAAAAAAATTTGGTGCAAAATTTCGTAGCCGTTTGTGAGATATAATCAAATCTCTCCAAGATCTTGATATTTGGTCCAAAACCCTAGCTGCACAAGGTTATTCTCCAAATTGTTTTACAAAACAACAATATAGGGTTAGAAAAATCTACAAAAAACACAGATCTAACAAAAATCCATGTCCCTCAAGGCATGCCAAAATGTTTATGGTGAAAATGGATAACAATAATAACAAAATTGAAAGGCTAAATGAATTCAACCACCAAACCCTAGCCTAACAACAACAAAGATCCACCATAACATATGAAGATTACCTAAGACAATGCAAATCAAATGAAATCATAAAGATTATACCATTACATGTCCAATAGGGTTTTGATCTCCATTCTTCCTATCTCCATTGATCTTGCTTGATATATTTGCTCTCAGATTTTATGTGCACGAGAGCTCAACAAAGAACAGAATGTGGTTGCAAGTAGGATCGTAGTGTAGTCAAGTGCATAAAATGATTAGCTAGGTTGATTAGGGTTTGATAATGAAGGAAGCATCTCCTTATATAGAAGACACGAATATGAAATGGAGGGATAAGATTGAGAGGTGTAAAAGGAGGTTGGCTATGATTAGAGGGTAGGTAGAAGAAATAATAAAATAATGAAAGAGGTAGGTAGTGTAAGAATTAAGAGATGAATGACATGTGTCATGGGTAGAAAAAGGCTAATGAATTAATTGAACAAATAAAGATTTATTTAATTAATAGAAGAAATGAGATCAATTAAATAAATAAATATTTATTTAATTTAGGAAAAGGATAATTTAAATAAATAAATGTATTTATTTAAACGAGAAATAAGGCTAGAAGAGGATAAATGAATTAATTAAATAAATAAAGATTTATTTAATTAATAGAAGAATTAGGCTTCGATAATTAAATAAATAAAATATTTATTTAATTAGACATAACAATTTTGGATGTCTACAGCAACTACTGTAGAAATCAAGGTCATACTACCAACATGTGCCAAATCATAAAAGGTAAGCAACCGAATGTCACTAAGTCTAATAATTATTGTCACAATTGCAATAAATATGGTCACACATTTAACCAATGTAGGACAAAGTATGTTAACAATTATAAGAAGGAAAAATTCAAAGGGTTTTGTAAAAACTACAATAGATATAGACATAGTACCGAGAAGTGTTGGTATAAGCAAAAGAACTATATGTGGTATGCACACCAAGCAAATACTGGAAGCTACCAAACCCACAAAGATCTTAACAGACAATATGTTGCAGTACCATGGGATTACAATACAAGGATATGGTGTGAATGTTGTGGAAGATATGGACATATAAGTGCCAACTGCTTTATAAGGTTTGGGATGAACAACCGAAGATCATGAAGAAATCCTGGTATGACATGTTTTCATTGTCACAAAGTTGGACACTTGGCTGGAGATTGCAGAGATCAACCTAGAAAAGACACTGAGGAAATAAAAGAAAAATTAAAGATGATTTGGAAAAAGAAAGAAATTGTGTCAAATGAAGAAAGCACCTTACCTACCAAGTTAGGTGCTCCTATTCCAAATTAATCGATACAGGTATGAAGGGATTGCATTCTGTCAAGATTAAATCTTAACAGTTCCTATTTTATTATGTACTTAATTCAAAATCTGCATAGTTAAGATGTAGAAGTAAGTTTGAAATTCTATCAAAGTCTTTTGGAGCACTATACAGGAAACCTGTCAAGTGGTGAATACAGGAAGCCTGTCAAGTCGGTAAATGAAGGAAGTTTGGTTACTCGGTTAAAGCACAAAAAAAGGAAAGAAATTTTAGTGGAACCGAGTGCATTTAATGTTTTTTACCTAACCTGCACGAAGCCTGATAAGGTATATTGTGTACTTAAAGCATTTACGCGGTCATTTTTCACTCACCAAGTTTTCGAGAGAGCAGAGCAAAGCAAATCAAAGGCGATCAAACCTCCTACAAAGCAAAATTCAAGGTATTTACATTGATTTCAACGCATTGTTAAGCTGGTTTACCGATCTTATCAAGTTGTTATTATCTGCTAAGTGTGAAGCGTCTGCAGTTTGAAAATCCTCAAACCCTAAGGATCTTTTGTTAGTTTTTATTTGAAATCTACAAATGGCACCTAAGATCCAAGATCCCATTGTTGTTAAGAATGTTGAAAAGCCCTCAGTAAAATACTCTTTAACTCCCAAAGTTGCATCTGAACCGGATGACAAAAATGCATTTTCACTCATCCTAGATAGAGTGTTATTAGTCGAGGATGTGAGATTCTTCACCAAATGTCATGTTGAATAACTTGGTCACGTTGAAATCAAAGACACATATGATGAATTGTGCACCGATGGTAAAATGGATAGCAAGTATGAGCACATTAAGATCAAGGGATTAATTGAAGCCCTAACCTGTCCCCATGTGTTCAAACCCCAGTGGGTCAAGTTTTTTTCTGAGCAGAGTTCATGATGACTTCATGTGGCTAGAAGAGCAACCGTTTAAGATTACCAAGGAAATCATTCATTTGATCACCAGTTACCCTATTTATGATCATGCCCAAGCTCATAAAATGATATCACAGAAGGAATTGATCGATTTAACCGGAGTAGAATCAGATTGTAGAGGATTAAAATTGAACAATATCATTGATGCAGAACTAAAATTTGCCATTAGAGTGATTGGTTACTGTTTCTTCCAATCGGCAAGGGAAAACAGTGTACCCTGTGCAACAGTAGACTTAGTATATAAAATTGTGAAGAAAGGCATGAAAATTGATCTATGTGAGGTGTTGCTGAAAAACCTATTTGAGAATCTGAACACCATCAGGAAGCCGAAGAAGAACAACTCGGCTAATACACTAAAGTTTGGATCACTACTTGTATGCATATTTTTCTATTTTGAAAAATTCTTTCCAATAGTCGGTAAAGTTGTTTGGGAGCTACACCGACCAATCACCCATCAAATCGATGACTACATAAAACGTCAAGGTGATAATTTTACTGATATTATGGTTGATTACTTCAGTAAGTTTCAAGAGAAAATGCATAACAGGTACCGAATTCCACCCAAACTAGTGGAAAAATACAAAGATGACATATGTTTTGAAGTGGACACTGATTACTATTATGCGAATGTTGTGGAACCAAGAACTCAATCTTTGCCACCTATCAGTTACGAGATTGATTTTGACATCACACAACAAAAAATTGATGCATTTCTTACATTACCAAGGCATGCTACCGAGCTGAGGTATGGAACCTATGAAGAAGTGAAAGAAAAAGCAAAAATGAGCATTGTAGTACCCAAAGCTACAAGAAAGGCAACAAAGATGATAAAGGCATTATCAGATAAATTCGAAGAAGATTCTTCCTCCACACCTGTCAAAGGCACTATAGCCATTACCAAAGAGGAATTTGAAGCCCAAGAGGCAGCTATAACACTGAGCACCGAATTGCCTAAGGGAAAAGTGTTGAAAGAAAGAAACAGGATACATCAAAGGCCTCACCGACTGCTCTAGCAAAGCGACCTAACACAAGAGCATATGCAGCTTCACCAAGTAAGAAAACAAAGAGTGTTATTGTTCCCAAGGTAACAAAAACTTACAAGAAATCTACTCGGAGACTCATTTTGGCAAAAGAGTCTAGTGACACCGAATCTGAGGATGCAAACAAATTTCTGATTGTTAAGAGTACAAAGGACAATGTACATAGTGTTGAAATTTTTTGTGCAAATCTAAAGCAATATGGTGGAATTGGAGGATTCAGATATGTTAAGTATGAAACCAGATCTGATAATGAAAAGAGACAAATTGAAGAAGCTATCATCTGCACACTTCTAAAATTCCGATTGGTCCCATTAGAAGTCTCTAATTCTCTTCCAAAAGAATTATATTTGCATATTGATAATAGGTGGAAATATGCCATGGACTCAGAGAAACAGATCAGAGAAAGAAGTCTGGTACATCTCTTTCCAGACATGTCGGTAGTTGAAATAAAAGAACATATGACAACCTACCACACAAAGTTCCTCGTCAAACAAAAAGCCTTGAAACCAATGAATGGCCTGTATATTGAAATGGAAAATGAGACAAAAGAAAAGTGGCAGGAAATCTTTCGACTCAAGGATGCTGGTGAGAAAGCTGAAGTTGAAATAGTTGATGTCACCGAGCAAGACCCTGCTGACATTATTTAAATAGA
Source organism: Cryptomeria japonica (assembly GCF_030272615.1). Lineage (NCBI taxonomy): Eukaryota > Viridiplantae > Streptophyta > Pinopsida > Cupressales > Cupressaceae > Cryptomeria > Cryptomeria japonica. The sequence continues at coordinate 442,884 of NC_081410.1, read as the reverse complement.
TGAAGATATCATGGATACAGAGGCACCTGAACAGGAAATGATAGAAGGCAATGCATATGCAAAACTTGTATCCAGTGAATCAGTTTTGGAACAAGTTCAGCCTTATCCACCGGTCAATCAACCTGTCTCAACCGAAGCCCCTCAGGATACATATCAAGGCACCAAAGGTCACAAGTCTACAGCAGGAGAAGGTACTACTCAAGAATAGACCTCTCAAACACCTTCTAGCACTGAAAATGTTGCAACTAAGACACCAAGTGCCAAGACACCAAAGGACACTACAGAGGCTAAAGAAACTGACCAAAGTGTTGCCTCTACCGAGCAACCTACCGAGGGTCATCAAGCCTCACAAGCCATTGTATTGGTTCAACCGGCCAAATCTAAAGAAAGGAAGATGAAAAAGCATAGTTTCAAGATAGATATATCGAAACCAATAGTGTTGCCCAATGTAGAAATATCAAAATTAAAAGGGCAAGCACTCATTGAATTCGGTGAACTATGCAAAGCAAAGGTCGAACAGGAAAAACAAATGGCCATACAAAAGAAAAATAAAGTACTTTAGAAGGTAAAGACACTATTATCAGATATGCTACCTGAAGCTACAGTGACAACAGATGCAACCATCCATGTTCAACTGGATGAACTCCTAACAAAGATAGAGACATCTGACATCTGGAGTAGATGCATGGAAATATTTGAGCAAGCTAAAAGACAAGGAGCTCACTGCTAAAATGATAGAAGAGGTACAAAAAGCTATAGCTATTGGCAAAGTTAAACTTGTCAAATTTATTGTTGAGTTGTCCCCTCAACTCAAGCACATTCTTTATTTGTTTTAGAAACTCTGTACATTTTCTTTATTCATTAAAGACATCAAAAATAAAACTGAAGCAATTGAGAAAGAGATCACCGATCTCTCAAATAAGTTGACCCCAGAGCCCAATTCAGTTCAGAATTTTTATACAAAGTTACAACAGCTCATGGCTCAACAATTGGACCTAAGAAATGAAGAACACAAGATAAGGATGGACATAATGACACTTCAGACATTATTCCTTCCTCATCTTTCCTTCATCCAAGAACAGATCAACCGAGCCACATACCTATCTACTACACAAGAGGGAAGTACTTTAGATGGCTTAATATCATTATTGGCTGATATTCAAGTGCAAAATTCTTTAATGGGCAGTGTAAAGGATGCCCTCTCTGTCGCTCTCACTGAAGCAAGGACAAAGTACAAATCCATTTTTGACCAGTTGCCACCACCGAATGGTAAATAAATTTTGATGTTTGTCAAAAAGGGGAAGTGATATAGTATTCAAAGCATCAAAGTATAGTATCAAAAAAAAGGAGTGTAGTATACAGGGGGAGTATACCGAGCAGAGTGAGCAGAGTATCCAAGAGTAGTGAACCGAGTAGTGAATAGAACAGTAAGCAAAGAACAAGAGTTTTGTACAATATATTGATAAGGGGAGTATATCTGGATATACTATTTCATCAACTAATGTATATACTGTCAGTGTAGTCAAATTTTGTAAAGTATATAGATTATTGAGTTATGACTTTGAAAGTAGTTTTGTCAAACATCTCAACTAATGTCAAAAGGGGAGATTGTTACTACTTATCAAGTTGCCATTAGTTTTATATCCAAAGTCATTCTATATACTCTAGTCGGTTACTACTACCGAAATATTCAGTTGGTATGCACAGTACAATCGGTTATAGAAGAAAGTAGTCACAGAGCCCAGTATGCACCGAGCTGTCTACCAAGTATCATTCCATGTCTACTGAGCAACAAAGATGATACACTGAGTTGATATACACCGAGTGAAACGTGTTACCATATTCATTGAACCTGGACACACATATGAAAATGTGTTACAAGATCGAGGAACATAGAACCGTTATCACATTGAAAATTGCCCTTAAAGATTGTGTATGATTTTGAGGTCATCTAACCAATGAAATTTTTTGCATGGTTATTCATTTGAGAAATCATGTTTGTAAGATCGAAGCAATGAATCAGATCACCGACATAAGAGATCTATTTATACAACATGGATTAAAGATAAAAGTGAGAGACATGGATATACATAAGTGTATGAAGCAAGACATGTGTGATGCATGAGAAAACACTAAGTGTTATGACTGTTGCAGAGACACGGAGGTCACTGAGAAGGATTTCAGAGAACAGTCAAAGAACAGAGTAAACAAAAGGGTTTACCGAGTTACTTTACGGGTTATCGAGGTATGCTATAGGCAAGGTAATCTTATTTTGAGCACATAGAATTTGCTATAACATTCCAGATGTAAAGTTGCAGATATTTGTAAAGATTTTATTGAAAATTTTGAAGTTGTAAGAGAAACCTTTAACAGGGTAAAAGACTCTAATCAAGTCTATAAATTGTAAAGCCTCTAACCAGGTGCAACATTTAGATTAAGTGTTGTAAAATCCTTTAGCAAGGTAGATCTAATAGATCTTGATACTCCTAACAGGGTAAGCTATCAAAAATAGCTAAACATGTAGCTCTAACCGAGCAACCTTTATTATTGCAGTAGTGAAGTTGTGGGTGCAATCCCCACCGCAGTTTTTCTCTCTAACCAAGAGTTTCTGCGTATCCAAAATATATGTGTTATGGAGTGAATCATGTATGATTGTTATTTATTTGTTTTAACTTTATGTTATGTTACAACAATTTTGGGTTTATGCATAACAGTAAAGATATTGTTAATAAAAGGATTTGAAGTATTGATTCACCCCTCCCCTCTCAGTACATTAGCTTTCCATATTGGGCCTAACACAATAAGTAGTAATGGGCATTTTACTAAATAAACTACTACCTCTGCCTATTCCTCTGCTTCTGGTTCTTCGACTGGATAATTTGCTACTCAATCTCAATCTTGGTTTTGAAATACGGGTGAATCTACTGCATCTGTGCAGGGTGGTGGTTCTTCACCAGATACTTAAATTGTCAGGATTATAACAAGCTATGCAAGGACGAGATTCGTTGCTGAAGCTATCTTTGTCTATATTTTTAAATAGGCGATGCTTATGCTAGGTCAACCTAATCTGGATATGGACCTGCTTGATCTCTATCTTGACCTATACCAGACTTTGGATAAATATATTATGGAAAAGGCTATGTGCCTACCTATGTCCCTACTTCCTTTGCCACTGGTAGTGAAAACTTCTAGCTATGGTGATAAAATTTATACCTTTCCCATTGCTTAAAGGGCCTTTGCTCCTACCCCAGTGACTTGTACTTATTTAACTTATGATGGGGCATCGACTAGCTTTGGATCTAAAGACTCTGGAACTAGGGATGCAACTACTAAATCTGCTTGATCACTAATTGGTTTTGCATTTGCATAAAAGTGATCGATCGGGGATAGATACAAAGGACTATATCAAGGCGTGATATCACCCCGTAGAGGATATGGAATAAAACACTAATTACATTCGCAGATGGCAGGAGCTGTAGTAGATCTGCTACTGGAGAGTTTGTTGGGGAATCTTTTCCTACCCTTAGAATAGTAGGGCTATGGGGTGGATTGAATATATAGGTTTTGGAATTCGAATTGACAAGGATGTTGGTCCTGAATCAACTGCAATTAGAGCCTCTCTTATTGTTACCTTTGCCTTCACTACAGGGTCTTCTCGGTCTGAACCTAGTGGATCTATAACTATCCCTTAGAATTATCCTGCCTTTTCCTCTGCAGGCAATCAATGGGTGGATCAACTTAAACTAGATCCCCTTATATATAGTAGGGCAACTAGAACTAAAATTGGCTCTACAACTAAAGAATCTGTACCTAGAATTGGATCTGCCACCCCTATCCCTATATCTGGCAAGGGTTGTTGACTCATCTGAAGGAATTCCAGTTCTGGCACAGGATCTTGAACCAGGGACTCTGCATCTCACTTTCGAACTGCAACATCCGGACCTTAATTTGGGTCAACAATGATAAATATTGCCCTACTATCTCATAGGGTATCTCGATTTGCACCTAGATGATATGCGATGAATGGATTTTGACAAGCATCTTCCTTTAGTGAGGGGGTTCCCGTTTGTGGTTCTAAGTCATCAAGGTAAATTGAATTGACTGGGGTAGGAAGGGGTGTTACTTCCACTAGCGTTGGATACCTAATGAATGAAACTTAATATGCATATGCATTTGGATCCTAATAGTATAGAACTAAAAGTGCTATTGATGGTGGCGAAACTCTTACTAGCTTTGGCTTTGCCCCTACACCTGAAGGATATGAAATTGGCACAGCTCGCATTGAGGGTAGGTCTTGATCTTGATTTGGTGAAACCCCTTCTTCTATTTAAAATGATAGTGGTGAATCAACTGACTATGTTGCAATAGATCGTGCCTTTGCTGGGAGAGAAGAGAGACGTCAAACCCTCCATTTGGTCTATTCAATTTGAGGTCATTAAAGGTTAAGTCTAGTGACTAATTCATAAAGGGAAGATATTGAGTAAGCAGATCGTAGGAATGGAAGAGTAGTAATCGGTAGCATGTGTATCACCCGCCTATGCTATCGCTCAGGAAAGAAGATATCAAAGTGGACAAAGCCCCTACTATTTTAAGGGCAAGTAGGCATGCCCTAAGCTCTAGGTTATCCAGTAAGTTTAGGTAGTGAGGTAGGTTAGCCAGTAAGCTTAGTCATGTCCTGTGTTTCTTTCATTAGGTAAGCTAGCCACCATCGTGTCTTAGGTAGTTTAGATGGGAGACTAGCCTCTGTGAGGAGGTGTGGATGGGAACCAACCTATGTATATAGGTTGGGAGGTGTAGATGGCAACTCGTCTAGGTTAGTCGGTTCAGTCATAACACCAACCAACTTAACAGGTGAGGGTTAATGCATGTTCTCGTGGTTAGTTGGTTTAGTTGTCCCCTTAGCTAGTGATGACCTAGCCCATAAAATACGCCATTTGCAAGTGGTGCTAGTGCCATTGCTCCTATTCTGAGGGGTAACTTGGCTTTTCATATCTGTTTGATTGCCCTACCTTTTATAGTGGCATTGGTATTTCTGAGTTTATAGATGACTTACATAGGGCATTGTTGGTTGATCCATAGGTATGGGTAGAACCTTTGCTTGCATTGCTCTTTCCATAAAGTTGGAGTGCACCGAAAAAAGTATTAGTAATACCAAGAGTAGCACCGAGGTAATACCCCATGATCGTAAGCCACTGAAGCACACGCATATTGATTCAACCAAATGAAACCACTATTACACTACCCAGAGCTAGTAATATGACACAAAGACCTAGCCCAGACAGTTCGAACCAATACAATAGTACCTATACTAGAGAGAGCCCTTTCTTGAAGTGCTTTGGACGGATTTCTACAGGGCTCATCCTTGGAGCTATGTAGGGGCCTGTAGCTTACCCCAAGCAGTGATAATGACTTCACGAAAGGTGGGATGGAGTGGATAGCTCATGTAGGACCAATAGCTAGAAGTCTTTGTAAGGGAAGCTTAAATAAGGAGGGTAAGAAGAGTGAGGGGTTGATTTATGATCAATGTACATCTATAGATGAGACCTTGCACAACTAAGTAAATGGCCTAGAAGTGTGAACTTCAGTTCTGATTCTTCCTTTCCAAACATCGGAAGAGCCCACCCCTATTTTTCCAATGGCATAATAGAGGTTGTTGGGGAAAATGCATGGTCTGATACATAGGTAGAGTAGTAGCATAGCCAAGTCCATCAAGTCTAGCGGATTTAGGTGCGCAAATAGGATTTAGCGGAAGCGGAGCAAGTAGAATCGATTGAAATCGATCCACAGCCGATTGATCTCCTGTGCCAACATATCATATGCAAAGAGGAGTTTTGGTTGATGGACCAACCAAATAAGGTATGCATCATCGGTAGTCTCTATCTCTTTAACCGTTTAAACCAAGAAGGCATACTTAGCCCCTAGGTTCCTCCTTTCTCCTGTATGTCATTAACTTATTGGGTGAATCCTGCTGGGAGTATAGTGGGGAAGTATAGATATGGGTGTGATGCCCATCCCAATGAACCCCATCTCTATATGGACATGGATAATCCCTATGTATCCATCTATTACATACTTGATATGATATAGGTATGTTCGTATATATTAGTGAACAAAGTAACATAGTAACAGTGAGGAGCAACGACGTGCTATCATTGAAGATGATCTCCCCTAAACCTCTATAGGAAGGAGCAAGAGATGACGGAACCCAATCAAGATCAAGGTTGTGTCTTTCAACCTGAGCTAAAGGTTCTACCAGAGCATATATAATTATAATAGATAGCACAAAGAACACACAAGGCAGTAAAGGTTATATTCTCCTTTTACGTCTCGATGCCTAAACACCAAGCAACATCATATGAGTCGAGCTAAGGTAGCTTAAGGACCACAGGTAAGATAAAAAAGCAGCTATCTCATGCCAGATATTGTAGAGTCTAGAGGTAGCTAGAGCAGTTACATATACAGTACAACATGAAATATCATTTCAACATGAGAATTATGATAGATAAAAAGACTATCCATTCGGAAAGAGAAAGCATGCATTTGCAAAGCCTACTGATTTATTCACAAAGGAATCCTTCTTTAGCTAAGTTTAGGTAGGGTGGTGCTATTCTTCCTTTCATTCATTATGAATTCCCAACCCCCGCCTAACCGACCCAAGATAATGGACAACCATTTTGAGTGCTTGTGCGTAGAAATCCCTGGACTGATGATGTCGAATCCAAGAGATATTATTCTTTTTTGATAATGTAGACATTTAGTAACCCACTCCCTCCTCCCATGGCATATACGTCGTATAATAGAGAGTGGCAACTAGAGGAGATGTAGTGCCTGATCTATCGACAAAGGATAGGTGCTAAGATATTGAAGTGGACTTAGCCCCTACTGCCAATGAGTTAGTGTCTAATCCACATGGATACGAGTATAGATAATCAGGGTGGGCATCAACACTCATTGTGAATTGAAATAACTTATCCCATGGCTGGAACTCAACGATACAGGTACATATAGTCTCACCTTCCCATGCATAAACAACATAATAGAGTATGAGGCCTTGGTCACATAACTACGAATGGTCATACAATGGAACTTGATCAGATTCCTCATGAGCAAAACAGAGCTTTAGATGCAATGGCTACAATAGCCTCTCTTCTCGATCTTCCACATAACTCAACATGCTACAAGTTCTTAATTGAACATCTTTGGATCCCAGTTTATGATATCCTAGAATCCAATATGGTATATCAACTCCTCCATCCTGATTCCCCATGGTATGGTGAATTTTACGCTTATCTACATGATAAAATCCTTTTGCCAAACCAATCGAACAATCAACAAAAAACCTTCCTATGCCAATCCGCCTGATACACCATCCTTCCCAAAACCCTATACCGATGAGGTCTTGATATTACTCTCCTTTGATGTTTAGAGCAAGGTGAGGTGACCACAACTTTAGAAGAAGTACATCAAGGTATCTATGGGGTCCAATCAAGCAGTCCTTCATTGGCTAAAAAGATCATGCAGATAGGATAATATTGGCCCTCCATGGAAAAAGACTCCTATTACTTTGTCAGAAAGTGCAAGAAGTGCCAAGTACATAGAGCTTTGATACATGCACCTGTGTAGGAAATACAACCCATGGCAAGACCATGGCGCTTTTATTAATGGGGACTTGACCTTGTGGATAAAATCCATCCATCTTCATTTAAAAGTCATAAATTTGTCATTACCGCCACTGAGTACTTCACAAAGTGGATCAAAGGTGTTCCACTCACCCAAGTCACTAGCAAGTAGATCGTCTCATTCATACTGAACTACATTATCTTTCGGTATGGTGTACTCATGTCCATCATCACAGATAACAGGCTTCCCTTCAAAAATCAGGATGTCCGAGAACTCTATGAGACATTTCATATCCAACACCGTTTCTCCACCCCATAATACCCATAATGACATGGTCAAGTGGAAGCCTCAAACAAGAACGTATTAAGGATCTTAAAGAAGATAGTTAATGATGTCGATTGTCATTGGCACATTCATTTGAATCCCACACTATGGGCATATAGAACTAGGATTTGAACCCTTATAGGCACCACCCCATACTCACTTGCCTATTGAGGTTGAATTACCATTCTTGTGGGTCTCCAAACACAATTTTATTAATGATGAAGAGTACTGAATCTCCCCTCTTCAAGACATAGAACTTCTTGATGAGAGATGACAAGCTGCCTACAATCACCTTAAAGCATATAAACAACACATTAGCAGAACCTATAATCATAGGGTCAAACCTCACACATTTGAGGTAGGAGATCTTTTTCTCAGAGAGAATCCTTGCAATCAACCAAATAGAGAACAATAGGGAAAATTTAAATCCAATTGGCTAGGTCCATATGCCATCACCGCCGTCTTCGGTTCTAGGGCATATCAGTTAGCAACTTTCAAACGAGAACCACTGACACATCCAATCAACAACATGCATCTCAAAAAGTTACATACATAAGTTGTGCAGAGCATCAAGCTCATAAAAAATTAGAAAATACCCAAAACATTCAAAAAAATGGAAAAAGCAAGAAAAATAGTTTAAAAATCATTCATCCAAACTGTAAAAACCACTTTGGTGGCACCTTGGATAAGTACGGTGGTGAAAACCTAGCAAAAATGTGTCATCCACAAAGTTTGTAACTCCATTATCTTTCAGATTTGTTGCGATCACATCCATTGCATCCACCCATACATCAATATCTAATGTGGCTTGATATTGAGTTGGAATTAGGGTTATTACCTCACATGTCATGCATCCTGCTTTCACACTGACAGCTAATTGGGGGCACCTTTTTAAACTAATGATGGGAGTGGATTCTTAATACTGGTGATTCACCGAGTTACTCACTTGGAAAATGTCCTAAAATAAAGGCAAAACATTTGTAAAATCTCAAAAGACTAAAAACATTCAGAAAATATCTTGAAGAAAAAACCCAAAAACATTCAAAGAACATCAAAATCAATCAAAAACATTGCAATAAACTTGTTCCTAGTACATAAACATCGAGTTATCCACAAAACAAACGTTTGAGCTACCTAAAAGATGACCAACTATCAAACCAACTCAACAATCAAACATCTGAGCAAAACAAATACAAGATCGTCTTAACAAGGATGGATCTTTCCTTACAACAAGGCATGATGACATATCTCTTTGACTAAGAAGATTTTATTTGGTTGATGGGAACTTGGTCAGATTACTACATTTTATATCAAGTTCATTACTACTCCAAGATATCCACAAATGATTAGAGTGGTCGGGATGGTTCTTTTTATATTTTTCTTTGTTTTTTGTTTGTGGATTGTTCCAATGAAGTTTTGGGAAAAATACTCATGGTGTCTACATGGGAAGTTCACTGAGCTACGAGATCCTATGAAAACAATACAAGGTCATGGGTCCCTATGGCTTACTGATTACAACATATACCTTGAGCAGGAGTATATGAGCCAGAACGGAGGGGAACCTTTCTTGTTTGCGATGTTTGTTTATAGGTGGAGCGTTGAACCTTGGTTTCTAATACCTTGACCAAGATCGGTACTACCACGCTTGATGAGGAAATAAAGCATTATGAATGGCCATGGATTGCCAATTTCATCTCATTTGTATATATTGCATTTTGTTTCATGTTGCCCATACATTTGTTCATTCATACATTATAAATATTTTGTAAGCATGCATATGCACACAATATGTTGCTATGAGAAAGCTAAGTATGCAGAACTATTCTTAAAACTCACGAAAGAGTACTCAGATACACAAGGCATTTCACATTATCATTAGGACCCTTTGCATCAGGGCTATTTCATTATCAAAAACATCATGAGAGGGGAGGGGTGAATCGGCACTTCAAATCTTTTCTTCAACAATAACTTTATTGTTAAGCATAAATTGAAAACTGCTGTAACATAATACAATGCTAAAACAAATAAATAACAATCATACATGATTCACTCCATAACACATATATTTTGGTTACGCAGAAACTCCTTGTTAGAGAGAAAAATTGCAGTGGGGATGGCACCCATAACTTCACTACTTCACATATGTCTTGCTTCACACAAATATATTTTTGATCCTCAATTCATGTTGTATAAATAGACCTCTTGTGACAGTGATCTTGTTCATGCTTCGATCTTACAAACATGATTCATTAAATGAATAACCATACAAAATTATTTGATTGGATAGATGTGTTGGTGCCCAAAACCACAGATTGGAAAACCCAAAGACTTGCCAACTCCTTAGGAAATCCAATCAGCCTTGGGCAACGAACAGGGATGGTCGAAGACCAAATCCCTCTGCACTTCAGGCTCCACAAGACCTAGGCGGGTGTACCCTTCCCTCTCAAGCACAAAAGAGTTATTTAAATGTGGATTTAAGTCTCTAAGCAATTTTACACAACTGGCAAATTAGTGTTCTGCAACTATGCTATATCATGTGCTTTAGCTGAATACTTTGAAAACTGAACTAAATATGAATAAAAGTGTATGTTAAAGATATTGTATATTGAAAATGAAATGCTTTCAGGACTTGAATGAAATCTGCAAGGGTTAGTTAAAATAGGATATGGAAGAATGTTTCTCTGTAAGGACCTTATGCATACAAATCAAAATCTCAGAAATAAATGACAGACCAGTGCCTCTATCCAGGAATATGCACGATACTTTGTGGACAAATAATTTGATTAAACTCTTGAGATAGTTTTCAGGCAACTTGTAGCACAAGACTATCAATACAGAGGTTCCATTAAGTGCTATAAGAACATGAAGAAGCAAATCTTATATTTAATTATAACAAATTGTGGTGGCACACTGTATTAAACCCTTTATCAGATTTATCAAGAGGACAAAATGAAATTCATCAACACAAAAGTATACATGAATTCTGGAATTGAAACAACGAATCTTGTATATTAATTTCTCGAGAATGAATGCATACAATAGCTACACTTACAGATACTCCATTACATAGTGATTGCTCAAAATGATACTTCCATTCCTACAGACTTCTCCAATACAAACATCCCATAGCCCTTACTGGCAGCCTGACAGATTATGAATTGTCTCTTTTTTTTTTTCTTAATTGAAAAAGACTCCCTATAAATACCTGATCCAAAAGATATATGTGAAAGGACACACCCTTTTGCATACAAGAGGGAGTTACAGACAGTTGTTTTTCCAAAGGACACACCCTTTGGTTTACAGAGATAATTACATTTGAATCCCTAAAATACACACTAAATAACGCTTTAATAATATATCCTTTATCCTTCGCTTTGATAATACTTCCCGTAAATATTCAATATCTCCTGCACATAAAATAAACCAATCAAAACCCTTATTAATTAAAGATTAAAATATATTCCACTTTAGATTAGGCTATAATCATTTTACCCTATGTAAAATACTTATTTACAATAATTCACTTAAATCAAAGTATTAAACACTTGTAAATATTTATTCCAATAATAGTTTTTATTAAATAACATAAGGTAAAAGATTTTGTATAGTAAGTAAAAGAAAATACTTCCCTTCCAATAATGTTACAATACTTTCTCACCTTTTGGTAATCTTTAATTTGGGTTGGAAATATTATATCATATGAAGTAACCTTTGCAAAAACCAATCAAACATTAAATGACTCACCCTAATGAATATGTTCAAATTATTTATTTAGGGTGAAAACAATATTAAGAGAATATAAGATGACATAGTAATATATAACACCCAATTTAGGTCATCCAATACCACATATATTTTCCCTTTTGATAAAAAATATTACAATTATAATTTCTTAAAAGGCAAAAAGAAAATACCACTTGCATAAGTATATCAAGATGCTATAAATAAGATTATTTTCAAAATGCCTTTCACAAGTAATAATTAGAAATATTATATCATAAAAAAATGTCAAAATGTAATCTTGGATGAAGAATACTCCCTTTTAATGTTTGCCCAAGAATTTTAGCTTTCTGCACATAAAACAACATTGCAATAAATATTTATCCTTTAATTAATCTCTTAATAAATAAAATTCACCCTAAAGTATTTAATTTAGTGATTAAGGGCAAAAATAATTCACAAGAGAGTAAAAAAGGTAATAACAATATCGAAATTCAATTTTCTTCATTATTGCATTTCACACCTTTTAACATATTTTTCAAAATAAGATCCATTTATATGAAATAACATTTTACCCTAATATATATTTTACCAATGTTTTAGGGTAAAAATAATTTATTTAAATCACATATTTCAAAATGTATTTCCACATTTCAAGATTACTTTAATAAATTAAAATCTTGTGGAAATATTTGCAAATTATTATCCATAGTAATTCACCCCAATAAACATTTTCAAGTAATACAATAGAGCAATTGGTAAAAGGGGAGGGTAGGTATGGGTAGTTAGGAAAGTCGAGTTGAGAGGTTGAGTGTTCATCTCCCTCTCCCTGCCCTTTTGTAAAAATATATTTTATTTTTAAATCATTTATATGCCAAATATAATCACATTGCAAAAAATATTCTTGGGTAAGATATACTCCCTGTAGAATAATTTATTGTTTGTCCAACCTGAGCAATCCGGTTATCAATTACCAAGTTTTTGCCTGTAATTTTAGGTTCCACCAAGATGTCCTCAAAATCATATAAAATCTATAAGTGCAATTTCTAATGTGTTAACGGTTTCTTGTTCCTCGATCTTTGTAACACGTTTCCCATATGTGTCTAGGTTCAATGAATCTGTTAACACATTTCACTCGGTGTGTATCAACTAGGTATACTTTCTTTGCTACTTGGTAGTGATAGAATGTTACTCGGTAGACAGCTCGGTGTATACTAAGCTTTGTGACTTGTAACTTCTGTAACTGACTGCTCTGTTCTTACCAACTGAATATTTCAGTAGTAATAACCGACTAGAGTATATAGAATGACTTTGGACATAAAATTAATGACAACTTAGTAAATAGTAACAGTTGCCCATACATTTGTTCATTCATACATTATAAATATTTTGTAAGCATGCATATGCACACAATATGTTGCTATGAGAAAGCTAAGTATGCAGGACTATTCTTAAAATTCACGAAAGAGTACTAAAATACACAAGGCATTTCACATTATCATTAGGACCCTTTGCATTAGGGCTATTTCATTATCAAAAAACATCAGACATCATCATTTATTATCTTTATTGTTTGCATTTTAGGTGCATTCAGATTATATTGTATTAATTCATCATAAATTTATCATTATCAAATTCATCTTTTCATTATTATTACATTCAAGTTCATCATTCAAAATCATTATCATTATCAAATTCATCTTTTTATTATCATTGCATTTCAACTTCATCATTCAAATCATTCATTATCAAATTCATCTTTTTCATTATCATTGCATTCAAATTCATCATTCATTACCAAATTCATCTTTTCCTCATCGTTCAAAATTCATTCATCTTTTCATTATCGTTGCATTCAACTTCATCATTTAAATTCATTAATTACCAATTTAAATATAATTTTATCATTAGTCAAATTCATCATTATATCATCAATCATATATCATTATTAAAAATATTATCATTACATGCATTCATTCATTACATACATCACTGTCATAAAACAACGAAACCAATTTTATTTCATAAATTTTATCAACAATCAAACATTGCATTTATTACATATTAGTCATCACATTCATTAACGAATTATCAACATATGCATCCACAACATGTATACATCCTAGAATATAAGTCAATATAAGATCACAACATCAAACTCAGAATCATATCATATTCATCATGTTATAAATAAAAAATGTCTACATTTATACATCATCATATATCAAAAAATTATGTACCATATATCATCATAAATAAATGTATCATCACATAAGATCCATCACATATCAAGCATCTTGCATAGGAAATAAATCATCACATAAGCATCTCATATCATCATTGTATCTCATCAGATACAATGATGTCAAAAATATCAGCTACCAAGAGTCATCTAAGTATCAATATGTAACAATATATCCAACTATCAAAATACAAGGGACAATAAAAATTAAGTAGCACTCTCGCTAGATGTAGAAGGGGTACCACCGGTTGAAATTCCTAGAGGACAAGGAGGACCTATGACACCCTTGCTACTCTATGCTCTATGCGAGTGCTCAAATCTGGCTCACTGCATTTACGAGTAGATCATTGCCTGCTAGCTGTTGGGCATTACCTACTCATATAAACCTCACTAGTAGTAAATTTCCTCACAAACTCCCTGCATCTCCCTCATAGCCTCAATCGTCGACCCCTGACCTTGTACCTACTCCAAAATTTGAATCCTCTCCTATTTTGGTGCTAGTTGGTCGATAGCATCATCATGCTCCCTGAGCACAACAATCACCTCAGCTCCTCATGCAAATAGTTGTACATCTTGGGGAATTATCTTTTCATCTCTATCATCCAACTGTGCCTCTACAACATTGATCTGAGCCTCAACCATGGTCAGACGGGCTTGTAATCGAACTAGAATAACCTCCTAAAGGTCTTCCTGTCCTGCTAGCTCTACCACTACTAGTGGTGGTGGTGATGGTGCTACCTGTGTAGGTGGAGCCTGTAACAATCTAACTAGGTGACCACCCTTGCCTCTCCTACCTCCTCCCACATCTCCACCACCCCCACCTCCTCCACCCCCATCTCCTCATCCACCATCCCCTCTCCCATCTAATCTCCTCCTCCTCCTGCCCTGTCGAGGAGCCCGATCATCCTCAAATGGCAAGAATGGCTCCACTGAATTAGAAATACAAGGAAATGATGTGCAACCAAATATTGTGCATACTCCTCTATGACCCCTGCATTTGCGATAACTTCCCTATACGCCCATGGCCTCAATTGTAGGCTTTGAAACTCTACTAAGGTCTGATCATAAGGTAGCATAGGTCCCCACTGATATCTCTCTCGGACCACATGAGCATACTCACCTAATCCCCTCGGCATACCTTGTGTCCACCCAAACTGTCTCATCACTCAACCCAACAAGTGCCTCTTGATGATGTATGATGTCCTCCCAAGAAAAAACCAAGACAAATATACATATGGCATCACCTCTGCGTCATCCTCCCATGACTCACAGTCTAGGTATGGCCGCTAGATAATTGTGTCCAGGTCATCCAATGCTCGATGCCAATACTCTAGCTTACCTGTTTGGGGATGAGTCATCACACCTCCATACATGTATATATAGGGCTCGTCAATTATCCTGAATCTCATACACATGAGTCTGCGGACGGCAAAGTTCTCCCATGCCCAAATATGAAGCAATGTGATCCCCACTCCCAAAAGGTCCTCTCATGATACACAACATCATGCAAATCACTGTACAGACGGGCCAAGACACATGGCCCCCAGGCAAAGTAGGTCCCATCGCTGACCATCATCTCACTCACATATCCCCAGCCAACGGATAATCCATGCAATCTCCAATTCAGACATAGCATCCTGCTAGCAATACCCAAGAGAATAACAGGAAGTGGCTCGTACAGCTCCATGTTAGCCTCCCATCGCACTGACCCGTCATGCACATCTAGATCAGGATACCTGAAGATTCACCGCAGTGCAACCTCACCCATTAACATATCATAGGTCACAAGCTCACCTATGATTAGTATGTGCAGAATCCTCCAAATATACTCTAAAGTGACTAACATCTCTCCCATCGACAGATGGAAGGAGCAAGTCTCACTATGCCATCTCTTGGCTAGCATAGTCAACAGTCCGTGATTCATCTGAATCACGGGTAGGTGCATCATATCATACAAATTGATCGAACAAGTATAGTCAATATCTATCTCAGACAACTAGTCCTATAGACACTGAGTGGCGGGATGCCTCTCTCAGGCTTGCAACACACCTAGGTCCTCCTACAAACACAATCAAGTGACAATGTCAACTTCTTTGCTTATATAATCGACTAATACCTAGACTACATTAGATATTTTTTGATCAAGTATCTCAAGTCTCAACAGGTAACTCGACTCACAAACACCTAGACTACAACATACATTTACATCAATTGCCTAGTCTCAATAGGTACAACGAGTCTCGCAAATGCAACAAACAACCTAAAATAGCAAACTGACATTAACTATCACAATCCAAATCTAACTAGGGCAATCATATTTCCACACACTCAAAATAGTGCCAAAAGCAATATTTTACTTATCAAAAGCGCTAGAACACACAAATGTACTATTTTACCTAGCAAAAGTGCTACACAAATTCAAAAGTGCTAAATCAACCTCTTAATAGTGCTAAAACTTATAAAAAAATGCAAAAGCGCTAACACAGCTTATCAAAAGCGCTAAATCTCAATAAGAATACAAAAATGCTAGATCAACAGAACAAAGGCGCTAAATTGACAAAAGCGCCAAAGCTACCCTACAATAGTGCCATTGCGGCACAAAGGAGCTAAAACGAGTGACAAGAGCACTAAAACATAGTTTTAGTGCCTTTGTGTTGACTTGACTTCAACTAGCTAAAAAAAACATTAAATGAGCTAAAAAGGCAAAAGTCAGAACTCGACTTACTGGGGGTCCATAGTCAGTTGACCACTGGTACCTTCAGATCCACTCAAATTGATAATTTGCTATGGGAACCACCATGATTTTTGTTATAATCTACTCGCAAGGGCCTCTGGCAAAGCTCAAATTCACTTTCAAGGAGTGTAAAAATGAGGCCAAATTTACCCTTCTCGCCTTTCTTGTGGACGATGACAGATTCAAAGAATACATGTATTGTGAAGTTTGATTTTTGGAGACATGTTTGGGGTTTGGTGAAGAGCTCAAGTATGGATGGTTTTCCAAAGAGCATGAGCTTGCAATCAAGAATTTCCACCCTTATGAGGGCTAAGAGACAATTTGGAGGATTTTTGTCGAGAATAATTCAATGTATGTGATTCAAGAGTTTGGGACTCAGAGCTCAAGGATTCAACTTGAAGCTACACCTTAAAAAGGGTCACAAGGAAACTTGGGGGAGTTCCATGATAGGGAGACAAATGGACCCAACTCAAACTTAACAATACAAGACCCTTTGAGACTTTACAAACTGCCTCAATGTATTGACAAAGAAAAATCATTGCAAAACTACCACCTCGCTGCCATATTGATAGACCCTTGCACAGTCACTCATAACTTTTGAAAATGAACAAATTTATTCGATCTCTCCGGTGAAAGTCTTCATAACTTGGATAGACAAAACATATCCAAAAATAAGAAAAATCCAACGGTGGAAATGTGATATATGGCTCCCGTATTAGGACTATATTTTCTGCAACAGTCTGCCCCTAAAATTTCAGACCTTTACTCCCACAATGCACATGTCATCTTGTGCATGGCCTCTTGAGACAAAATATTATGAAAATATACAATATAATACACCATCATACCCATTTTTGGGGTTAGATCAATCTGGAAATAAAATATACAACATTTTCATGCTCTTTATTAACCCTATGGCAGGGATATGATTGTTTTCACAAGAAATTAGACATATTCACCAAAACAAAACCAAATCACTTCAAACCAAAGCCAAAATAAACTTATTTAATTATAGAAACATCTCAAACCATGAAGGAATGAAAACTAATTCATAAAATCACTCAAAACAATGGAAAATCAGACTGTTCTATGTGGAAACCTGGAAAATACACATGAAAATCATATTTTTATTGCTTCAAAACTCCAAACCCGATCAAAAAACCTTTACCAACCACCACAAATGATTCAATTTCATCAATTTATAACCCTCAAGGCCTTCTAGGTTTAAATCCAACCTAAAACCAACTTATAACTAACTTATGACAACTTTTTGCATTCTTGACAACTTTTTGACAACAAAAAGTTGCTCCAAAGTTGTCAAGTTTGACAACTATGTATGTCAACTTGCCAAAACTATATATAAAACTTCTAAAACATTAAAATGGTCATTATATGACCTTATAAACATATTTTATCCATCTAAACACACTTCTATCCCAAAAACCCAATTGCTCAAAATGACAATTTTACACTTTTTGACCATTACATTGCATTTCACTACATTTTATGGCTCACATGACCATGTTACATCATTTAAAGACCTTATAGGTCTTGTTTGTCTTCATTTTTCATCAAATCCTCCAGAGGGCCTTTCAGGTAACCCTGCTCCACCTTGTCTTCCTGGGTGCTCCTGCACCATTCCACTTGATTTAGGATTTGATTCTTCAAGGAAATATCTTCTCAAATATATATTGAATTTATGTTTTTGCCATTTTTGTTTAGTACATTTTTAAGAACAATGTTATAAGTGGGAGAATGTTGGCATATTACATTACAATTTCTATAACTATCAATTGTTGGTTTTGTAGTTTCTAATGACCTCCTATGCATTATATATAATTCTTCTAAATCACAATGTAATCATCAAATATCCACCTATGTTTCGTCAGCCACATCCAAACCAAAGATGGGTTGGTCCTATAAGGACACGTAACTTAGTTGGTAGAGCCATATAACCACATATTTGTATTGCAACAATATCCCAAAAAATGCTATATGAAATTTTGTCCATTTGAAAATGTCTTCAGGCGGTAAATAGGCATAAATTGCATAAATCAGATTATCAAAGAATGAATCACAACTCTAAATCTAATTATTACTTCTAAATAACAATCAAATAAAGCTAATTATTAATTAAATTGAAATGATCTATCTAAGATTCCTTCAATTGACATAGCAAGGCTTCCATTGCTCTTCTCCATTGTTGTTGATGTAGATGGCTCTCAGGTATTGCACTTGATTTCCTGCATAAGATAAGCAACAATATTGAAGACTGTGATTCCATGATTCTAGAAAAGCTAATTTGAATTGATGAAAATAGGTTGAATTTATAGATTTTCAACACAAAGAGGGTGAGAAATAGAACTCAAATGTTGATTGGGAGACAATTGAAATTGATTGATCAGTGAACTCAATTGATTGTTTTTTTAACTCATTTGATTGAGTAGTCAACTGGATTGATTGAAGAGTGGACTAAATAGATGGATTAGTCAACTCACTTGATTGATTAGTGAACTGAATAGATTGGGGAGATGACTGAATTGATTGATTAGAAGTATGAATTGATTTTGAGTTAAAAAGGATGATTGATGTGTTGCAGGAATTTGAAATTGAATTTGATTTTCATTTTCAATTTCAATTTCAATTTGGTCATTCGAATGTTGAAATGCACATGAAATTAATAGAAATTCAGATTTGGGGAAATGTGAATTTGGAAATAGGAAATTAAATGAAATTAAGTGAAATTTGAATTTGGGGAAATATGAAATGAAATTAGATGGAATTAATTGACATTATCATTTGGGGAATTGGAGGAATAAGTTAATTAATTTTAAAAATTTAAATGAAATTATTTAAACTTAGGAAATGGAATTAATTGAATAATAAAGATTATTTAACTAAGGAAAATGTTGCAATTAATTAAATAATTGATATTTAATTAATAATTGAGATAGGGTGTCCAAGGGGTTGAGCTTAACTGGTTAAAACACTGGGTTCTCACTGTGGAGACCCAAGTTCAATTCCCAATAGGGACATCTAAAGTGGAATTCTAAGTTGTGACTCTTGGCCTTCCATAAGATGGAGAAGGTCTTGGGTCAATCTAATCAAACATAATAATAATAATAATAATAATGCGGCTACGGCCTATTATCTATCAAAAAAAATAAAAAATTGAGATAGGGTTAACTGATTAAAATGATTTGAGATTAGAAATTGAATAATTAGAAATGTTGAATGTGATGATTAGAAGAAATAGTTAGTTTAATCAAATAATTAAATAATTACTTTATTAAATAGACGAATAATTAGTGTAGAATTAATGAGACATTTTTAGGTGTCTACAAAAAATATTACAACAATATAATGAAATTACTATTATATAATACACCATTAGTAATAGATGTTACAAGCTTCTCCTAACTGATCCATTAAAAGCTCGTAACAACAACCCCTCATAATTACTACTATTGTTTTTTACCATCAATTGACCAAGCTTCTTGTTCTAGCTGACAAGTGTTGATTTTATAGTGGTGCAAGAGCACCTAGGAGTCAAAGGAACACAATGAGGGTCACATGGTGATCCAAGAGCATATGAAGTTTAATAAGACCTATAAGGTCATTTCATGATGTAACTATGGCCATTAGAGCCATTTGAAAGTAATTTGAATCCAAATGTGTCAAGTTGTGTCAATGTTGCCAATATGGCTAGTGTGGCCTATAAGGGCTAATTGTAAGGGTTTAATGGGAGTTTAAGGGTTTAATAATAAATTATGTTTGTAAGATCTCATGTTGACCATTTGAATGTAAGGGGGGAATTATCTAAGTTTAAAAGTTGTCAACTTGACAACACAAAATCAGTATATTTGACCGATTAGAAAGTGGTTTATGGGTGGTTGCAAGTTGGTTATCAATTTTAGAGGATTGAACAGGTTTATAAAAGCATGTAATGCCCGATGGAATGGGTTGGAGTCAATGTATGAAGTTCTGATTAATAAAACATTAAAAAGCTCCCTGCATCTTTCCATGTTAGACAATTAAACTTATAGTTGTAGCATTTATTTCTGATCCATTTGTTATTGTCTTTGAAGATCAATTTGTATGATGTATTAGAACATAAAATCTATAATATTTTGGATTTTATGGAATCAATTTTCATTAAGTTTTAGCAGAGATCCATTGGTTTCTTATTTACTGTTCAAACCCTCATTTAGAGAAACCAAAGACATTTAAAATGTAATATCCTTTTCATTTTACGTATGGTCTAAGCCCATGTTTGGCAGGGAGATGGGGAAGAGTGTGCATTACCTGCCCAAAAGTTGCAGGCAACCATGCAAGCAGGCAACATGAGTTTTGGATGGAGAAGGAGAAAGGTTTGTTGAAGGGGAATGAATGTCTGTCATAGAAAATACAGTCTCTATGAGGGGGAAATATCTTGATTTTTAACCGTTGGATTTTTCTCATTTTTACATATGTTTGTGGGAAACAAGTTTAAAAGGATCTCACAGGAGTGATTGAAGAAATATTTTCAGGTTCAAGAGATATAGTTGACTGAATGCAGGTCTATCAAAAAGACCAACAACTTCTTGTTTTGACAGTAAAGAAACATTAAACTTTGTTAAAGGTAAATATTTGTGTTTGGATGAGTTAATAGGTATTGGAAGGGTGTGGGAAAAGTCTTGATATTTTAAAGGGAATAAATATAAGAGTTTAGGGATTGGTTCAAGTTTTGTGAAGGTCACAGTGAGTAGGACAGTGATCAGAATTAATGTTGGTTGGGTTGTTTAGCGAGTATTAAGTGTTTGATGGGGACAATGGGATGTGAGACTCCTAGATTGAGTTTGTAGGGTGAAGAACAAGTGTTGTTGTCATAGTGTTCAAGTGGAAAGTATGAGAGTTATGAGAAATTAGTTAAGTGGGTTTATGTGATCAGGTTTTGTGTCTTGAATCAGAAGTTGTTTAAGTGAATGTGTGATTAGAGATTGGCTTGAGTTGAGAGTTGAAGTTTGTGCTTACTTGAGTGGTACTCGTGTGAGGTTGTAGGATGCTCTGCATCACATAGTTTCTTCAAAAACCACAATGGTGAAAACTCTATGCCACCACATGTTTACACTCAAGGGCGGTAAGCTCTTGAGGTTAGGGTCCCCCATGGACTTAGACCTATGCCTCAAGGATTCACTCTTGATGACCTTGCCTATGTATCTCTTGGTGGAAAATTAGAGGCTTTGTAGTTTGCCTTTAAATGTTAGAAGGAGTTCGTTCTCTCCTCTTGTGTGAGATTTTTGTACTCTCTTTAAACTATGGCTATTTATTAAACATAGTGAAATCATACTATAACAATGACTAATTGTCATCAAGTAGTGTAAAAACATACACAAGGGCCACATCCTTTAATAATTTCACAATTGCATAGAGAGAAACTCGAGCACACATCATGTATACAAAAGATGACTAGCTCATACATATCAGATATACACAATGATTATCTCAATCCTATTATTCTAATTTAATTAAATAAATTCATTTATTTATTTACTAACTCCTCCACTGATGAACTCCTCCAGCGTAGGCACACACAAGTGAACGAGTGGGGATTCAAACACAAGACCCACTATCAACAGTGGGTTGCAACTTACCGTTGCACTGCGGGGTCAACCCCTTTAGTTTTAAATTTTTAATATTTTAGTTGAAGTATGATTTTACTTTTTAACTTTAATTTATTTAAAAAACTAATTATGTTTACCTTCAATTTTATTTAATAATATTGTGTTTATTTTTCTTAATATTGTTTGTGATATATTAATTATATCTTTTAAGTACATATTTTATTAATATTTCAATTCTACAAAATTTAAAATATTAGTTTTACATTTTAGTTTAATTATTAATTAACTTAATAAGTTTGATATGTAATTTTTAAAATTATTATTTTTATTCTTATTTGAATTTTGATATATTTTAAATTTGCATTTAATTTATTCGATTTTAATTTGTAATTTAAATTGAATTTTGTAATATATTTTATCTTCCTCTTTATCTATCTTCTTTTTCTCTTAATCTCTATATATCTTCCTATCTATTTATATTTTTATCTCTCCCTCTATCTCTATCTCTCTATCTATTTTTGTCCATCTTCCTCTCTTACAATAACTTCATCTCCACCTTTATCTTCCACTCTCCCCCTTTATTTATAGACATATATTTTCTCTCTCTATCCATCCACCTTTCTCTCTCCCTCTCTCTTCCTAGACCTCTATATCTATCTCTTTGCTTCTCTATATTCATCTCTCCTTCTATATCTCTCTTATTATCTCTCCATTTCTCTCCACCCCTATAACTCTCCCTATCTCTACCTCTTTATATATCACTCCCCATCTCTATTTTTATCTTTCTAACTATCCTTCTCATTCTCTCCCTTTCTATATGTTTATATTTTCTATCTCTCCCTATCCCTCTTTTTTCTCTCACTTTATCTTTCCCTCTCCTCTCTCCACATCCCTCTTCTCTATTTCCATCTCCATATCTATCTCTATCTCCTTACTTCTCTCTATTTCCATTTGGTAACTGAAGAAAGTGGGTCCAACATTAAACTTGAAATACTCAAAACAAGGACTAGGGTTGGGTGGGAAACCAATGTTAGTGGTGGGTTTATCAATGGAGAACCCAAAATGCAAAGAGAACAGTGGCAGTGTTTTGTTGGTAGAATGCGAGGAAAACAATGAGAGGGTGAATAGAAAGAAACAAAAATTAATATCTCAGACCAAAATGCTAGCATCGTATTTTCCTACTAATTCCTCTTGGAATATGGAGCATCGTGCTTGCACACAAGTCAGAGAAAGATTGACATTTGTAAATGCCAAACAATACAAAAGGATCTTGCAATGAAGGTAGGCCAAAATAGCTAGAAAATTAAGATGGTTAGGGCACAATAGGTTTATCACAATTCTTACAAAAGTAATAAGCTTCAATCAGACAACTGTCACACATGAAATTAAACAAGAGAAAACAAAACCAACAATAGAATTACTAGAAAATCGTGAAAACCTGGAAACTCAAGTTGGAAATTTGGAAAGTCAAGTTGAAAACTTGGAAAATGAAGTTGAAAGGATATATTTGTAGAATCACCAATCTAACGACATTGAAAGAATGAAGCAACAAGAAACAAAAATAGAGGGGGATGTGGAAGGTGAAGGTTAGGTGAACCAATATAGTCCTAACTCAACTCCTTTAACCAGGTCTTCAGACCTGTATGTTAATGAATTAATGGAGCTAAAGAATATACTTGAAGGTTTAGAAGTAATAGAATAGAGGAAGTACAATAAATGGCAAGAGATTATGGATACCAATCACAAATTCTCTCAAGAAAACAAGTTTTTCAGGGAGGAGATATTCAAACTTCAAACTAATCTAAAAATAGGACAACAAGAAATAGCAACCATAAAGCAGGATTCAAAGCAGATTAAAGATGGAAATTCCATTGTAGAAGTGGAGGAAAGGAGCACCCACCACTAGAGGAGTTCCACTCAACAATAGCAAGCATAGAAATCAGGGAAGCCAAGTTGAAGGAAAAACTAGAAGAGGTAAAATCGTGGGCACAAGTAACAAAAGGGTCAACTGAGAGTCAAAGGGAACTCATAGAGAAGCAGATTAAGGTGCACTTAGGGGAAGAAAAACATAAGAATGATAAAGCATCAAATATAATAATAAAAGGACTGAAGGATTATGGAGAAGGTGAACACACTGATACGCTAATTAAAGAATTTTTAGCGGATAAGTTGGAGTGGGTGGGGCATATTCATCAAGCAAGCAAAATTGGCAAAGTGGCACAAGATGACAGGAATAGGAATATAAGGGTAACATTAAAAAACATAGAGGACAAGAACAAAATTATGAAGAACAAAAGGTTTCTCAAGGGAACGCGATTTTATATAGATGAAGATTTAACCCCACTACAATTAGAAGAGATAAGAAAAGAATGGGTAAAAGTGGTAGCAACAAGAAATGCAGGTAATGAGTCTTAGATGTATAGAGGGAAAGCACAATTCAACAACAAAACTACACATGATAAATAGGAAGGCAAGCCCCCCCAGACACATCTCTCAATGGTAAGATGGAATTGTAGGGGCTATCTTTGGAGTAGGGGGGTTGGTTTAGGGCCCATAGTTGAGGGGATGGACATAATTTCCCTCCTTGAAACACATGAATATGAGGGTTGCAAGGTTCCAAGTTTTGAGGGTTACATAAAGATGTCAGTTTGAAATGAGTTAACCGAAAGCGACAAGGGTTATGGAGGGGTCACAATTTTAGTAAGAGGCTCTTGGTGAAAAATCATACACATAGAAAAAGAAGACCCAAATAAGCAATACATATGGATAAAAATAGAGGTAAAGGAGAACATAATTTATCTTGTAGCATGTTTCTTTGCTCCACATGGTTCAAAATTCTACAAGAAGAAACTAGACAAAGAGGATGCATGCACAACCCTAAAAAATGATATATTAGCATACAACCTCAAAGGCGAAATCATCCTAATTGGAGACTTTAATGCTAAAATTGCAAAAAACCAGTCTCTTTGTCTTACAAATGAGGAGGGAATAGGGGACAATCCTCTGTGTCTAGAAGAGGAAGGGAGCCAAAAGTGGGAAAGAGTATCTCAAGACGAGAAAGGGGTTATCACACAATATGGGGTAGAATTGTTGGGAGTATGCAACTTGTATGATTTAATTATATGCAATGGTTTTAAAATGTTGCAAAGTTCTAGGAACATCACATGTCACACATACAATGGTCAAAGTGTGGTGGATTATGTTATAAGCTCAAAGAAAATCATGAAAAGTTTGATAGATATTGAGGTAAAGAAGCGTCCCATAGAAATGAATTCAGGTCACAATCAATACATGTGAAGATCAACATACAAAATGGTATGAACAATTCAAATAAGAAAACTATGGACAACATCATGCTGACCTCTATTATTCTCAAGGCCCTCAACTCTTGCAAAAGGTCCAAGCCTAAAAGAGGCACATGTCACACATACAATGGTCAAAGTGTGGTGGATTATGTTATAAGCTCAAAGAAAATCATGAAAAGTTTGATAGATATTGAGGTAAAGAAGCGTCCCATAGAAATGAATTCAGGTCACAATCAATACATGTGAAGATCAACATACAAAATGGTATGAACAATTCAAATAAGAAAACTATGGACAACATCATGCTGACCTCTATTATTCTCAAGGCCCTCAACTCTTGCAAAAGGTCCAAGCCTAAAAGAGGCAATAAGAATAGCTTTACAACAAACCCATGGTACGATGAGGATTGTAAGGCAACAAGGAAAATGGCTAAAAGATGGGGTAATAATAGAGAATATGTAAAGCTGGTCAGATAGAAAAAATAAGATTATATGCAAACTAGAAGAAAGACATTAATATCACTTGGGAGACACAATCCAGGAGGCTTTTGGAGAGAATTGCAATAGCAAGACATGATTAAAGAGAATAATATTACAGATCTTGAATGGTTATAGTATGCAAAGCAACTATGTGAGAGGGGGGCAAAAAAAGATAACCCTCCAATAATTAATTCAAGAGCTAAACTTTTCTCTTCCGAAGACATTAAATAAGGAATAAAGAAGTTGGTAATGGGTAAAGCTCAAGATAGACGGTTTACAACCAAAACACTTAAAATGGGATTTGGAGGCTCTCATGCCTCATATTAAAAAAAAAATTCAATGAGGTCCTTTAGTATGGGTTTCTGGCAAACTGGATGACTAGTGTTGTTATCTCCCTTCTCAAAAGTGGTGACATCAACAACCTTTAAACTATTGCACTATAACGATCAATCCTCTTTTTGACAAATTGTTTGGGAGCATGATAGAAAAATGGATCAATCTTTGGGCTGAAAGGGAGGGAACGTGGGCAAAAGGGCAAGCAGGCTTCAGGCCAAAACATTCTACTATTAATCATTGCATGACACTTAGACACTTGATTGAGAAGGTTTGGGATAAATAGGGAGAGGAGGTATTTTGTTGCTTTGTTGACTTCAAGAAGCTTTTGATTCAGTACCTAGGAGCAAATTGTGGAGTAGGATTGAAGAACTGGAAATTCCAAAACAATATAGAGATGTTGTTCATAGGCTGTATGAACAAGTTTGGGCCAAAATTTGAACCAAACAAGGATTTTCAGAATGTTTTGGAAGTGATATTGGGGTCAAGCAGGGATGTCCATTATCCCCTACCTTATTTGGGATACACATTGACAAATTAGAGGAGTGGATTGATAAGTTTGGTGGTGGAGGGGTTTACTTGACTAATTATGTTATAAAGCTGCTTTTATATGTTGACGATCTTATTTTAATGGCAAAAACAACACAAGATTTGAAGGAACACTTAAAAAGACTAGAGCTCTTTTGTCATCAGGTGGGGTGTAGGTGAACACTACCAAAACCAAGGTCATGATCTTTACCTTGAAGAGAAAGAAGGTTCATAGGGAATTTGTTTTTGAAGGCAACCCCTTATAGGTGGTAAATGAATATGAGTATCTTGGCCTTAATTTCCACAACAAACTCAGCTGGGAAACGTGTAGAGCAAAAAGGATACAAGGGGGATGGAAAGCTCTATGCTCATTGCAAAATAGATGCAGAAGAGCCGAGCTATGGGATTGGAAGACAAAGAAAACTCTTTTTGGGCTTCAGTTGTCCCAGTGGTACTATATGGATGTGAAGTTTGGGGTAGCAACACCTCAACAAAAAAATGGAGACAAATAGAGAGATTGCAAAAATATTTAATTACACAGCCTCAAGATTAAATCTATGGTTCCATACGAGATTGTCCTAGCGGAGGCCGGGGCTTTCCTCGTTGAGGTGTTAGCTATGTTTTGGTTGTTAAGCTATCTAAGAAGACTAGATGACATGCAGACCCATCGTTAGCCAAAAATGACAGCTAGTGAAAAATTAGATAGAAGAAAGAGCATGTGGATGAAACAAAATGTTGAATGGATGAGCAAGCGGGGTATTAGAACAAGTCAATGCCCAAATAACAACGGGGAAATAAAAAAGTACATGCAAGGAAAGTTCAAAGAAAGCATGTGGAAAGGGCCACTTGGAAGGAAAAATGAATACTATGTCAAACATTTTAACTCTACATATGACCACACACAAAAGACCTACATAGGAATGAAAATAAAATGAAATGCAAAAATGCTAATTGCTTAGATAAGAACAAGTTCGCACCAACTTAGATGTGAGACTGAAAGATGAATGATACCTAAAGAGGAGTGAGTAGATAGAAGGTTGAGACAAAATGACATTACATCATGGAATGTTCAGTTTACAAGGACATCCAAATCAATTATATTGAGACATTAAAAGGGAATAGCTTGGGTCACTTCTTCGAATAAGAGAAGATAATAAGGGTTGCAAATTTTTGGTTATGTTAAACAGTAGAAGATCCAAGATGCATAAAGAAAAGGAAATATAGGTGTTGGGTTTTGGATATACAAGTTTCATCGCTATCTATGGGTCCTATAGGCTGCATAGCCTCGTGGACGTGATTAAAAACATTTATTCATTCATTCTCTCTCTATTGCAAATATAACATGAGCCCATTGGTAATGGAGCCTGGTTGTCTTATTTCTTTAGAGGCTTTGTTTCAATCATGTTCAGAGCATTATAAGTGGATGCATAATTGATTTGAAACTATCACATATCCCTTGCAATATTTGCACACCAAGATGCAATTGCTAGTCTTTCTTTCCAAGATGCAATTGCTAGTCTTTCTTTCCAAATACTCTATCCTTGTGAACTTCGATATAAAAAAAAGAAGTTGAATTTTTTAATTAGCTCCCTCGATCAGAACATAGCCTTACAAATTCCGGAAAAGCAAAGTTGCTTTAAAACCACACGTAAGTCTACCGTTCATGAAAGAAGAGCAAGCTACCGAGAGAGACATTGCCCGTGTACGGGAGAAAAAGCCAGAGACACGGCGCGAGTCAGAGAGGTATGCGTATTTCAGATTTCTGTTCGATATAATTTGAGTAAGGAAAATCATTATTAGTTCCCGCTAGGGAACTATTGCAGAGGCAGTAACATTTAAACAGTGATCAATCTATTTCTGTTCGGTCAATCAAACTGTATAGATTTCCCGTAAAAAAAAAAAATTAAATGTAATAGGGTTTGAAATAAAGCAACTACCATGTTCATCATTCCTAATGCAAGAGAAATGAATGTGGGGCAATGTAAGTAGAATATAAACCAATTCATTCAATGATGGCATCCATTGCTTGCATCTTAGTCTTTACAAATTTTAATCGTGTAGGAGGATTGCATGGGTCAATAGTTTTCCGACTAAGAAAAACCATCTCGTACTCATTGTCAGTGTAACCGTTTGTCTTGGAGTAGTCTAAGATATGCTAGGTTGAGGCAAATAACGAACAATATTTTTGGATCTTATAGAGAGATCTTATCAATAGGATTGGCATAGGGAAATTTAATTTAAAGGATCCCATATATCTCTGTCAATGTGTTTACAAGATCTTTCGTAACCCTTGCCTTATCATACCGTTTCATTTCGTAATATCCAGCATTCTTTTTCATTCTGTTTAATCGAAAGTTGTTTGCCCTTGAAATATCATTTTCCAAGTTGTTGGACAGGATGTCATGATAGAACTCTTTTCCCTCTGATTTAGAAGACCTATTTGAATCTAAAACAATGAAGTTAATGGCCAAAGAATTATAAGTTTTATAAAAGTCGCGCACCAAAAATTTGCATAGACACATCTGATGTTTGGAATGCAGTTAATGCAGTCTCTTCGGGGTCACAAAAATTTCACATGATACTTTGGGTCATGCTTGAGTCGAGTTATACACAACTTGTGAAGGGAAATAATTTTCTGGTGTAACTCGTGATCATGTAAGAAACACCACCTGTTTCATGGTGCATTTTGATCCGTGATAAACAACTGGTGATTCAGAGAACATCATAGACCGTTTTATAGTTTGCTAAGATGTTTGGTTCAAGAAGTTGTCTCGGGGTCATTTTTCGAAAGTGGAAGTACAGAAAATAGTTTGAAGGTTGATCCGAGATAGCTTAGAAATGATAACAAATAATGAGATTATATATGAGATTCATGACTTGAAGCAACTCTGTAGATAGATAGGCTGCTCGAATATTAAAAGGCTAGGAAGGTGTAGCAAAGAAGTTGCAGGACATTCCAGCCAAGGACTTTTACCAGTATCCCGGTGAGGAGTTGAAGGTGATCTTTCCAACACCATTTAAAGTAGTTTCCCAGATGACATTAAATTTAGAAACAAAAGACAAGATAGAGTCTTGGACAAGGTCTGCGAGATGACAATGACAAGAAGGTCTCACCTGTTGCTTCATTGCAAAGGTATGATATGTGTTATGAATTGAGATAAACTATACTGAAAAAAGGCAAGGATAGTCGGTTCAACCAATGCTCAACAGAAACCTATAGAGATAAGAAGTGCTTGGAACAAAGTTTTGTCAAATTTATAAACTAATAGGGTTTCGTTCGACAAATTTCTTGAAATAAGTCCACTCAATGTTTTAAAAGGAAATGAATCCAAACAATTTTCTTGTGTAATGTCCCTCTTGGGGATATTCCTGATTTTTGCCCTAAAGCAATAATTCTAACTTAAGACGAGAATTGCATTATATTCATAAATATAACTTTATTGAAAATGATGAACTTCAATAATGATATTCAATTTACATGGTATCAGAGCCAGGTCCAGGCTAGGAGCCCCAAGCACACGAGAGGTGTGGCTTAAGGGGGGTTGTTGGTGTTGGAAATAAGCCACACTCGGATTGATGATGGACTGGTCCAAGAGGGGCCAATATCTCAGTGGTAGAGCACTCCAGCAGCGTATGGAAGGTCCTAGGTTCGAGTCCTAGCTGGTCCATGTCTCAACAGAACTTATCCAAAACAATTTTCCTTCAAATTTTTTGCCAAAGATCAATGATACTCAGATCAATAAATCATAGCACAATACCCAATTCATCAAATAGTGAATTCCCCATAAATACCTTGCAAATCTGCTGAGTTAAAGGACACTGTCCCTAACTTAACAGTGATGAAACCAACGACCCCGTTCCTAGCATGTCAAATGTAGGAAAGATCTTGTCCTTGCAAACCTGAGCCCACCTTGTGGGCTTGGACCCTGTCTGGTTTGCAAGTACTAACTAGAATTCAAAACCGATATCTTAGTATTTGCTAGATTATTGCTGATTGCTTGATTTCTCTATATTGACATTTCTTGAAGGATTGATAAGTGGATGCTTAGATGTGGCTTGAATGAATGATTGATGTAATATATACCCCTAATTTTTTTTGAGAATGTTAGCAAGTTTGAATGTCAACACGAACAGTTTGCTGATTGATATGTTTCAGATTTAATTTACCATTAAAGAGAATTCATAGAACACATTGCATTGGAAAGATTGAATAAACCAATATGCATTAAATAACAAGTTTGCCATAAACTCTTTAGAGCACAACAGATATGATGAAGGTTTCAGTCTACAATATCTGAAAAATACTCTCTTAGAATTTGTTCCTTGCTTCAACAAGAGTACAATAAGTCTTCTACCAGCTAGTCTTTGAGTTTCATAAACTGAAAGGTATCCTCCACAACCCTTCTGAAAACCCAAATGAAGTCTGCTACTTTAGGTAAAGGTCTGAAATCATTAACAACAATTTTTGTCAAAGCTTCATATGACTGTCCCCTACACACAGGGGTCTGGAAATTCCTTCAGATTGCCTCCAAAAGACACCAAATTACTCCCTTAATAGCTGCATCAATGAAACATCACGTATAAATCTGCAATAGGTGTAAGAACCCTGTCATGTCCCCTCTTTAGCTCTGTCTAGCAGAGACATGTGAGTCAGCTTATTATAGGGTCTTGTAGGCTGACAGTGGTGGATAGAGAATTAGTGAGGATATTCAGTGTTTGGGATTTGGTGTTCTGGCAGTAGTAGACCAGTTTGGAGTAGTTCCTTAATTTTAGGAGGCAGTTCCTACATTTGTGGAGGCTATTCCTACTATTTAGGAGGTTATGACAATATCCAGGGTTGGGTTTCCATGAGACTATTCCTTGGTTTCAGTTTCAGAAGATTTGGGTATGTTTCCTAGTTTCTAGGAGCATCCCTAGATTTTAGGGATAAGATTGCCAGTGGATCCATGATTTCCAACTTCAGTCACAGATAGGTGGCAGGTTCTGTTTCAGGCTTTTGGAGTCATTTGAGCCTTCTGCAGCTATTTGGGTTATATTTTTAATATATTTAAATATTTCCTAAGTTAGCGTTCAATTAATTAAATAAGGCTATGTTTATAGCCATTTTGGAGTAATAAGGGGTTTTTGGTTTCATCTGGATGCATATGCCCATGTGTTATAGCTCATTGGAAAGGTCTTGAAATTTTCTAAATATTTCCCATTTGTCAGTGACCCTTTTGATGAACGAAATTCTTTTATATTTAAAAAGTGGTGTTTTCTCTATACTTGGCGACTAAAAATGAGAAATAAGACTTTATAAGCCTAAGCGCACTTTTCATACACTTTTAGGGTTCGAGCTAGAGGGGAGGAGTTATAAGGAGATGGTAACCTAATTATCATCCATCTTTACACACCTTCATCTTTTATTTGGAGAATTTGCTCTGGAGAGCGATTTAGCATCTGGGACGAAAACCCCAGGGTCTTGCCTGTCTGGGACGTAGCCCCCAGCACAGTGGTTATTTGGTTCTTGCTTTCAGTTTTCAGTGCCTTAGAGTTGGTACGACATCTTTTCTGGAGGATTCAGTGGACAGAGTTAGGGTTCAGCGTGGAGATTGGGGTTTCCAGCTTGGCATCACCTAACAGCCGTACGGCCGTACTTTGCAGCCATTTCTCTTCCCACGTGGAGCTATGTAAGAGCTTTGGATATTTGCCACAGCCTCCTTCTTGATTACAGTATTCACTCTTCATCCAGGTTGGACTCATTGCTTATTGTAATCTTCCTGGAATTGTTTGGAATCACTATCTAGATAATTATTTGATTTTAATTAATCAGAAATCTGCTTGGTACGATTCTGATTTGGCTGTGTATGAACATTTATTTCCAGTACTCTTTTCATGTACTTGTTCTTCAATTATTACTAGCTGAAAAACTATCAAAACATAAAAAGAACTCAACCTTCTGCAACTTCTGTCTATTTCTGGAAGATTATAGTAATAAACAGGAAATTCAATTAAAATAATTAAAAAAACTACACCAGATCAGTGAACGTATCCATCAGGGATCTTTCAGTGGTATCAGAGCTATTTGCCTGCTAGCCTGTGGGGCTAAGTTTTGTTTTTCTTCTATGCATCTGAGAAGAAGTGACTTATACAGATACTATACCCGCAGAAGAGCTCAGTACGAGCGTGAGAGTGGGAGAGAACAGGAACCTATCATGGCAGATGAACAGGTGGGTGCTGGAGTAAATCAGGCTGAGGAAGACAGACAAGAGAGAGAGATGATGAGGACTCTCATCACTACCCAGCCCAAGATTGTTCAGACCTTAGACAGGATACAGGTTACCCTGGAGCGGTTGGAAGTGGACAGACACAGAGGCAGACGAAGTAGATCAGTATCTGTGGCTGGAAGCCAACATACTCAAGGATCTCATACATCAGCTGGGAGCTCTCATCATTCCCCTAGGCCTGAGAGACATCATACACCAGTTAGGGATAGACCATTACTTCCTTGGTTTATACCAGGTGAGCAACCGATACAGGTAGAGCCACCAGAGGTGGATTTTCAGGATTCAGTCAGGGCGGCTACAACTGAGTGGAGAGCCCTACCCCCAGAGGTTAGGGATGTTTTTCCTTTTCCACAATACTGTGCACAACGTAGAGATACCACTAGGTTCAGAGGAGACCAGGGCTATAGGCCTCAGCAGCAGAACTATGACCTCAGTAGAGCTACTGGGAAGATCACATTGGCTACATATGATGGGACTAGTGGTACGAGTGCACGAGCATGGGTGCACAAGCTGGATATATATCTATCACTAAGACCCATGCCTTAGAGTGATGCTATTCAGTTTGCTGTCTTACATTTAGATGGGGTTGCCTATGACTGGTGGTACCACAGATTGGTCACCCAGGACCACGCCATGGTCCACTCCTATGGAGAGTTCACTGAGCGCCTCATTTCTAGGTTTGACCGTAAGGACACAGAGCTCTATTACAGGGAGTTAGCACATCTGAGATAGATTGGGCATGCAGAGGCATATATTAATGAGTTCCAGCGTATGGCAGTTATGGTACTTGATATGCCCCAGAGGCGCAGTGTGATGCTATTCATTAAGGGACTACAGGACAGGCTTAAGGGATGGGTACGTGCTTTCAAGCCAGTCACTCTTAAGGATGCCATAGATGTGACATTGAGACTAGACACCACTCCTACTTCTTATCAGACAGATAAGAAGCCATTCAGGGATTCACGACCTCCTCAGAAGGCCAATACCTCTTAGTTTACAGATGGACAGACAGCTAGACCTCCCAGGATGGACCAGGAGACACAGAATGATCTGAGAAGGAGGAAACTATGCTTCTCATGCAAAGAGCCTTGGGAGCCCAGGCACCGTTGTATGGGCAAGGGCAAGGTTCATTTGATTGAGGTGACATTTGAGTTGGGAGATGAGGAGGTACCTGACACTGATACTGAGGATTGTACAAAAGAGGTTGAACAAGAGCAACCACAGTTGGAGATAGACACCCCTGAGCCGTTGGCATCAACCAAAGTGACTATTGCTACCCTCTCTAGTTATCCCAGGTTTCACGCCTTTCGATTGAAAGGTACACTTAGGGGTCAGCGGGTTATGAGTTTGGTAGACACAGGCGCCACGTACAATTTTATTGATCAGAAGTTAGTTGATAGGCATGGGTTACAGTTTGAGGAGTTTGGGGGGTTTGGAGTTAAGGTTGCAGATGGTGCAGTTTTGGGCTGTACTAAACGGATTCCACAACTTAGTATTCAGATGGGGCATTATACTCTGAAAGATGACATTTATGTGCTTCCGTTGGAAGATTATGATGTGGTTTTGGGCATGCAGTGGTTACAAGGTATTGGGCGATACATTATTGATCACCATCGTATGCAGTTAGAGTTCCTTTCTGGAGGGAAGAAGACTATCTTGAGGGCAGCTTCAGACGGTGGGCCTAAAGAGGTGTCTTCTCGTAGGATGGAGACTATTATTAGACATAATGATGTGATTTGGGCTACACATTGTTTTGTGAAGTCCAAAACACCTACACCTTAGGATAGCAGGGCATTTCATGTTGATATTCAGTCGGTGATGGACTGTCATGGGAGAGTCTTTGGTGACATACCTCCTAGTGTACCTCCAAATAGAGGGTTTGAGCATGGGATAGAGATGGAAGATGGAGCTAAGCCAGTGATTACCACTTTGTATCGTCATCCTAGAGCCTACAAGGATGAGATTGAGAAGACTATTCACGAGTTGTTGGACATGGGTTTCATTCACCCGAGCTCTAGTCCCTTTGCTTCTTCTGTAGTGCTTGTTAAGAAGAAGGATGGGACTCTGCGAATGTGTATAGATTACAGGGCCTTGAACAAGAAGACAATCAAGAACAGATACCCTATTCCACACATTGATGAGTTGTTTGATGAGCTTCATGGAGCTATCTACTTCTCTAAGATTGATCTTCATTCAGGTTACCATTAGATACGTGTACGAGCAGAGGATGTACACAAGATTGCTTTCCGTTGTCACTATGGGCACTATGAGTTCCTGGTAATGTCTTTTGGCCTCACCAATGCACGAGCCACTTTCCAGTCTTGTATGAACCATATCTTCAACAAGCAGTTGAGGAAGTCGGTTCTAGTGTTCTTTGACGACATTCTGATTTACAATCGCACTTGGGAGGACCATCTCAGACATGTTGAGGAGGTACTTAGCATTATGGAGAGCCAGTCTCTATTTGCTAAGTTGTCCAAATGTGAGTTTGGACTTAGAGAGGTCTTATATTTGGGTCATGTGATCAGTGCTGATGGATTGAAGGTGCATGAGGAGAAGATTCAGGCGATTCGGGATTGGCCCCGCCCTTAGAACATTACCGAGTTACGTGGGTTCCTTAGCCTATGTGCCTATTACCGGAGATTTGTGAGGGGTTTCTCTTAGTTGGCAGCACCCTTGACAGACCTCACAAAGAAAGGGGCATTCAGATGGACAGAACAGGCACAGGGGGTCTTTGACAGACTCAAAGAGGTTATGAGCACTTGCCCAGTTTTGGCACTCCCTGACTTCTCGCAGCCATTTGTTCTGGAGTGTGATGCTTCAGGTTTGGGCATAGGAGCGGTTTTGGTGCAGAACAAACACCCCATTGCCTATGAGAGTAGGAAGCTGCGAGATAATGAGAGGTTGTACTCCACCTATGATAAGGAAATGTTGGCTATTATGCATGCCTTAGCCAAATTTAGACAATATCTTGTTGGCAGCAAATTCGTGGTAAGAACAGACCACAACAGTCTGAAATATTTCCTAGATCAGACAGAGCTCAATGATCGACAACAAAAATGGGTGAGCAAGATTCAGGCTTATGATTTCGATATCGAATTCATAAAGGGGAAGAATAATACTGAGGCTGATGTACTTTCTAGAAAACCCTCACTTGCTGCCCTATGTTCATTGAGCGAGATTTCAGCAGATTAGAAGGCTCAACTTTTAGTTGAGTATTACAAAAATCAGCATGCTTGTGAGGTCATGGATGGATTGGTAGTGGATGCTAGATACAGTGTGGTAGATGACGTTATCTACTACAAGGGCAGGGTTTATCTTGTTCCTGTTTCACAGTTGAAGGAACAAATTTTGCATGATTTTCATGTTACTCCCACAGCAGGACATCCAGGGTATGGTAAGACTTACTGAGCAGTTTGGGAGAGATTCTCATGGAAGGGTCTCAAAGATGACGTTTTGCGTCATGTCCGTGAGTGTATGACTTGTCAGCAGAACAAGTCGGAGCATACCTATCCCAATGGCTTGTTACAGCCCTTGCCTATACCAGAATAGAAGTGGACAGGGATTTCTATGGATTTCATTACAGGTCTTCCTCAGGTTCAGGGGAAAGATTGTATCTATGTTGTAGTAGATAGATTAACAAAATATGCCCACTTCTTTCCCATTGCAGTTGATTTCTCAGCATCTCAGGTGGCTGAGCTATTTTTCAGAGAGGTATTTAGACTCCATGGTCTTCCGAAGACCATAGTGAGTGACAGGGATAGTAGATTCAT
Source organism: Cryptomeria japonica (assembly GCF_030272615.1). NCBI lineage: Eukaryota > Viridiplantae > Streptophyta > Pinopsida > Cupressales > Cupressaceae > Cryptomeria > Cryptomeria japonica. The sequence goes on along the minus strand of NC_081410.1, from coordinate 405,957 downwards.
GAGTTCCTTTTGGCAAGAACTTTTTAGATTAGCAGGCATAGAGTTGACACCTAGTACTAGTTACCACCCTCAAACAGATGGACAGACCGAGATAGTCAATAAGTGGATTGAGGGATATTTGCGCAGCTACGTGTCGGGGCAGCAGAAGGTTGTATGTGGGCGAGTATTGTTACAATACTACGCACCACATGTCCATAGATATGACTCCTTTCAGAGCTCTTTATGGTTACGAGTAATTATCCTTCATTGATTTGGCTTTGAGTGACAGTAGAGTTACTTTGGCTCAGGATTGGTTACAGGAGAACCAGGACATCATGAGATCTCTTAGGGAGAACTTACAACATGCTCAAAATCAGCAAAAGATGTACGCTGATCGGCATAGGACTGAGAGGGCATTTGAGGTGGGTGACATGGTTTTCCTACGCTTACAACCATACCAACAGAGCACCCTTAAAGGGGGGGGGAGTTGAGAAGCTCAAACCTCATTTTTATGTGCCATATAGAGTTCTTAGGTGCATTGGAGAGGTTGCTTATGAGATTGAGCTACCACCTGGCAGTAAAATTCATAATGTGTTTCACGTATCATGCCTGAAAAAGGCCCTTGGACAGCATATTACAGTATCACCCGATTTGCCTCCCATGGATGAGGAAGGTAAATTGACTTTGGTTCCTGAAGAGATTCTTGAGGTGAGGGAATAGCAGTTGAGAAGCAGGGTGATTTTGGAGTATTTGGTACGTTGGAGAGATCTTCCCATAGAGGATGCCACTTGTGAGGGTGAGTCTATTTTGCAGCATCCAACGTTGCAGTTGCTCGTGGGCAAGCATCTCCGAGAGGGGAGGACTGTCATGTCCCCTCTTTAGCTCTGTCTAGTAGAGACATGTGAGTCGACTTATTATGAGGTCTTGTAGGCTGACAATGGTGGATAGAGACTTAGCGAGGATATTCAGTGTTTGGGATTTGGTGTTCTGGCAGTAGTAGACCAGTTTGGAGCAGTTCCTTAATTTTAGGAGGCAGTTCCTACATTTGTGGAGGCTATTCCTACTATTTAGGAGGTTATGACAGTATCCAGGGTTGGGTTTCCATGAGACTATTCCTTGGTTTCAGTTTCAAAAGATTTGGGTATGTTTCCTAGTTTCTAGGAGCATCCCTAGATTTTAGGGATAAGATTGCCAATGGATCCATGATTTTTGACTTCAGTCACAAACAGTTGGCAGGTTCTGTTTCAGGCTTTTGGAGTCATTTGAGCCTTCTGCATCTATTTGGGTTATATTTTTAATATATTTAAATATTTCCTAAGTTAGCGTTTAATTAATTAAATAAGGCTATGTTTATAGCCATTTTGGAGTAATAAGGGGTTTTTGGCTTCATTTGGATGCATATGCCAATGTGTTATAGCTCGTTGGAAGGGTCTTGAACTTTTCTAAATGTTTCCCATTTGTCAGGTACCCTTTTGATGAACAGAATTCTTTTATATTTAAAAAGTGGTGTTTTCTCTATACTTGGCGACTAAAAATGAGAAATAAGACTTTATAAGCCTAAGCGCACTTTTCATACACTTTTAGGGTTCGAGCTAGAGGGGAGGAGTTATAAGGAGATGGTAACCTAATTATCATCCATCTTTACACATCTTCATCTTTGATTCGGAGAATTTGCTCTGGAGAGCAATTCAGCATCTAGGACGAAAACCCTAGGGTCTTGCCTGTCTGGGACGTAGCCCCCAGCACAGTGGTTATTTGGTTCTTGCATTCAGTTTTCAGTGCCTTAGAGTTGGTATGACATCTTTTCTGGAGGATTCAGTGGACAGAGTTAGGGTTCAGCGTGGAGATTGGGGTTTCCATCTTGGCGTCACTTAACAACCGTACGACCGTACTTTGCAGCCATTTCTTTTCCCACTTGGAGCTATGTAAGAGCTTTGGATATTTGCTGCAGCCTCCTTCTTGATTACAGTATTCACTCTTCATCTAGGTTGGACTCATTGCTTATTGTAATCTTCCTAGAATTGTTTGGAATCACTATCTGGATAATTATTTGATTTAAATAATCAAAAATCTGCTTGGTACGATTTTGATTTGGCTCTGTATGAACATTTATTTCCAGTACTCTTTTCATGTACTTGTTCTTCAATTATTACTAGCTGAAAAACTATCAAAACATAAAAAGAACTCAACCTTCTGCAACTTCTGTCTATTTCTGGAAGATTATAGTAATAAACAGGAAATTCAATTAAAATAATTAAAAAAACTACAGCAGATCAGCGAAGGGATCCATCAGGGATCTTTCAGAACCCCTGCTGTTACTGAACCCGAAATCTGCAACTCTACCTCTCTAACATTTTGTCAAACAGTTCGTATGCCAGTGATTCCATGAACAATTTCAGTTTGTATGAATAAGCGCTTATTTGATTTATTATAAATAAGACTTTTGCTCAGAAATATTGAGAATTTATTGATTGTACAAAAGATTTTTAGTGACACATAAGTGAAAAGAATATTTGTAAACATTTCAGTTCAGGTAAACGTTTACAACAATCTGACCTTTCTGAGAAATACAGTGAAAGAATAACTCCTCCATTTGATGCAACTTGGATTAAAACTGTTAAATTCTGTGAGAAGCAAGAATTGAGCCAGGATCTGATGTCGGTCATAGATCACATGCAACTCCAAGCAACGGATGATCGACGATCAAAATAGCTGAATGAAGATAAATCTGATATGAGAGAAAAATAGAGATAAAGAAGAGAATTTAGAGAAGACTCTCACCGAGCTATCACTTCACTAGTGAAGGTGAGAGTATATTGCTTATTATATAGAAAAATAATAGCATATACAACCAAGAGGTGCATTAACTCCCACCTCCATAAAAAGTGGGAGGTTTTACCTACTACCCCATAAAAGGTGGGAGGTTTTTACCTACTTGGTAAATGTCAAAATATGTGGCATAACCTCCTTACATGAAAACAAAAAAGGAGTTATAAGAGGTGGCACATAAGGCCAAAAGAGGGTGAGAAACCCAACTACCCCATAATCCACTTAGGAAATGACAAAATATTGGTTATGAGAGGTGGCACAACAAGCCAAAAGAGGGTGTGTAACTCAACTACCCATGTGAGGTGGAGAGTTACACATGTAGCTAATGTATTCCGCCACGTGTCCTCATATTAACCACACCTAATAACCTAAGCAAGCTTAAGAATATATGTGTAGGAAAAATAAATATCCCCTAACATAAGGAAAATAAAAAAACCTACACTAACACCCCCCCTTAAGCGTAGCTTAGGTGGGTGAAAAGATGGGCCCCGGCAAATGAGGCCATATTAGGTACCCATGTACATAAATATCCCCCCCAAAAGAAGAAGGCCCCCATAAGAGGAATAGACCCCCCCTAAATAGAGAGAGAGAAAGAATGAAGGACTAAGAAGCCCCTCCTGAAGTAGACACCTTTTGCATCCCAAGCAAAGATCGCAAATGAAGGAACTTGCTTTCGATGAAAGGTTTGGTGAAGATGTCCGCAGTTTGCTCCGATGTAGAACAATACTTAAGATCAATGATGCCTTCCTGAAGGAGCTCCCAAATATAGTGCATATGTATCTCAATGTGTTTCGTCCTCTGATGATGAACTGGATTTCTTGAGATCTATATAGCACTCTGATTATCACAAAAGATGATGGTAGGCTTTCTAACTGGAATACCAAACTCAGTGAGAATATTCTGAAGCCAAATAGCCTCAGTGGTGGCATTGACTGCCCCTCGATACTCAGCCTCTGTCGATGAAAGAGCAATTGCAGATTGCTTCTTGCTCGACCAACAAACTGGACCAGAACCAAGTGAGAAGCAATACCCAGAAGTAGACTTGGGATCCTGAGAATCACCTGCCCAATCTGAATCCGTATATCCTACCAAGTCAATATCCACACCTGCTACATACTGAATTCCATAATTGTGAGTACCCTGAATGTAGTGGAGGATCTGCTTAGCTGCTTTCCAATGCAACTCATGTGGCTCCTGCATGAATCTAGAGACCATGCCCACAGCATAAGAAATGTCGGGTCTCGTATGAGTCAAATAAATGAGGCTTCCAACAAGCTGTCGATATAAAGTGCCATCAACCAAGGGTGAAGAGCACTTAGCCTCAAGTTTGACCCTTGACAAAAATGGAGTAGGTGCAGGCTTACAATCAGCCATGTGAAATCTGGAGAGCATATCAAGTGCATACTTGGGTTGTCCAAGGAAGATTCCTGAAGATGATTGAGTGATCTCAATTCCCAAGAAGTAATGCAGAAGACCCAAGTCTGACATCAAAAATCTATCATGTAGAGCAATTTTCACTGCTTTGATGGTGGATGAGTGACTCCTTGCGAGTAACAAGTCATCAACATAGAGAACCAAAAATGTGAGAGTTTCATCCTGTTGCAGAATGTATACGTTCGGATCAGAATGGCACTAAGTGAAACCAACTATCAGAAGGAATGAGTCCATCTTGGCATACCAAGCTCGAGGAGCCTGTTTGACGCCATAGAGAGACTTTCGAAGTCGACACACAAGTGAAGGATCCTGAACAAACCCCTGTGGTTGCTCCATGTAGATTTCCTCCTAAAGGTCACCATGAAAAAATGCACTCTTCACATCCATCTGATGAACTGCCCAATGATGGGCTGCAGCTATAGCAAGAACAAGTCGGATGGAATTCATCTTAGCAACTGGAGCAAAATTCTCAGAGTAATCAACCCCTACAACTTGGGAAAAACCTTTTCCTACCAAGCGAGCCTTATACTTATCAACCGACCCATCCGCTGCAAATTTTGTTCGATAGATCCACTTGCATCGAACAAGTTTCCTTCCCTTAGGAAGAGGAACTAAATCCCATGTGTGATTCCTTTCCAAGGAATTGAACTCTTCTTGCATTGCAGCATCCCACTTAGGAACACCTGAAGCTTCTCGAAAGGACTGTGGATCAGAAGCTGAAGCAATGAAGAGATGTGGAGCTTGCTGAAATTGTGACCTTGTTCTTCTAGTATCTAATGGATCACCAAGCCAATCTCCTGCTGACTCAAAAGTTTGTCGAGTCCAAAGAGGCACTGACGCTATAGAGTCTGGGGGAGAATCATCAGCCTCTGAATGATGACTATGAGAGGAATGTGAATCCTCATCATCACTGTCACCATCTGAAGTAGAGGAAGAAGACTCCTCATCAAGATTAGGAGGATTAAGATCCTCTGAAGAACTATCATCATAATGCAATTTCTCCAATGTGATAGTGGATGGAGAGGTGGTATGAGAAGAACTATAAGAACTCTCCTCAAAACGAACACTCCTCTCAATGAACAA
>NC_081410.1:300000-400132 GCF_030272615.1 Cryptomeria japonica | reverse complement strand
AAGGATTGCAAGTACCCATTCGATCCTCTTAAAAAAAAATCTAAAACATTAATCAGAGCATTAAACATGTATGCATGAACTTCAAAGCCTTTGAGATCAAATGGCACTAGTTTACCTAAGGCACTGACTGCATTTTGCTAAGATCCAAGTAAAGTGTCCATCCAAGGAGTGATCAAACTTCTTAGTTCTCCCACTCTGTTCAACACTTGCTCCTTTTCCTTATTCAATCTCTTAATTTTGTCATTAAAATCCATTATTTGAGCTTCAAGGGAACTTGAAAAAACTGAATGAGGGGCAAATGAATGACCAATACTGGCTAGTTTCCCTTCAAGATCTCTTATCTACAATAAACAGGCAAAAATAGACATGATTTAAATATTTTTCCGCCTTCATCTAATGCATCTTCTACACTCTTCACTGCAGTCTTCAAAACTTCCTTATCAACTTCAACTGTCTTCATTGAAGCCTCATCTCATTAAACTTATTCAAAACCTTTATATCTGCAACTTTCTCTAATGACACAAATTTTGATTCTACTTTATAACATATCCTTAAGCTTACCGGAGGGTGAGTCATTGGAAATCTACTTAAGGTTAGGCAAGACTTTCTCCAAAACTACAGTTGCCAAAGATATCACTTCTTTCTCTTTTGATGCGGACTTGAGTAAGTCCTCACTAGCCTTGATCTGTGCAAGAGTAACCAATTTTAGTGCTTGAAGAGGGGATAAGGTGCTTAAGTCTACTATACCATGAGAAAGACCATCTTCAACTTCAATCTACTTTCCTTTATTAGGAATAATAGCTTTTGTCATGGTTGCACACCCTTCTCCTTCTCAACTTCTGCAATCTTATCCATTTCACCCTCTTTTCCATCATCTTCAGTCTTTCCCACTTCACGTAACTCCTCTGCTATCATCTCTGCAATTATTTCTCTCTCAGGAGGATCCTGAGTAGCATCACTAGAGTTATCCATTGCTTGATCATTGGTAGAATCATCAACGGTTTCCTATTCAATCATCAACGGTTAGTTATTCTCTTTTAAATTTTTTTTCAAAATACCTTAAGTGTCTTTCACTACTTCGTCTACCCTTCCGAACATTATTTATTCACTCTATGCTTTCTCCTAAAGTCTTCCTTTGCAAGACCTAAAATCTTAGGTATTTCTTCTCTAGTTATTTCGAGACACAACTTTACTAATGTAAATTCTTTCAACCTTTCATCTGCTTTATTCATATCTAGGTTTTTTAGTCCATCCATTACTTATTCTATCTAAAATATTGGATTAAAAAAATTAATTGAATAAAGATTCCGTTTTCATGAATAATTGTCTTTATGAATATTAGAAAATGTTTTGTGTTAGAAGTCATATTATATAATTTAAATGATTTTTTTTAATGAAACATAAAAACAAGTTGTTACATGGTAATGGTTAAGGCACAAGTAAGAGGAGGGGTTCTTAATCATTCGGTTTATCTCATATGTTAGTGAGGTCTGGAGTGTCAACAAGAGGCTTCCAATAATTATACCATCATCGTCATTTTTTTCTTTATCAAGAGGCTAAGTGCCATGAACATGTGATAAAGCAAGTGTATGCTAAGGGAATTCTCTAGTGCCAAGTCAACCACCAAACCCATGACAACTGTTATATGGGAATGGTTAAGGCACTAGTAAGAGGAGAGAGGTCCTAATCATTTTGTTTATACCATATGTCAATGAGGTCTGGAGTATCAATAAGAGGCTCCCAATCATTGTTACCATCATCTTTTTTCTTCTTTATCAAGAGGCTAAGTGTCAAGAAAATGTGATATAGAAAGCACATGTTGAGGGAATTCACTAGTGCCAAGACAACCACCAAACCCATGACTAGAAGCTTAAGAAGAAGTAGAGTGTTGGTGGTTACTATACTCTTTAAGACCAATCCTAGGCTCTTCTTACAAGAAGTATAAGAGCATGAGAATGTTCCCTTTTTCAACAAAAATAGATTGGTCTTAAAGAGTATAGTCTTACACTTCTAGAGAAATGATAGTTTAATTATTAAGAGTAAAATTTTATATGCCTAAAGAGTATATAGTCTTAAAGAGTTTAATTATTGGTCTTAAAGAGTATAGTCTTACACTTCTAGTAGAAATGATTGTTTAATTATTAAGAGCTCATTTCTATGGTTTTACTATAGAAATGATTGTTTAATTATTAAGAGTAAAATTTTCAAGATTTTTTTAAACATTAATCTTTGACATAATAAATATGATTAGTTTTTTTTAAAAAAGCTCATTTCTATTGGGTTCATGTCTTGCGATTTCACAAAAATCGGATTTGTACTCCTCATGATTTGTTTTCCAAAGCTACTATGAATATTTACTCTTGGGAAGATTTGAAAACCCAGTATTGACTCTTAGCTAGATAGAGAGACATTCGACATTGTTATGCCAACTCTTTCTTAGGATAGGATTCACAGAATTGGCATTCATACCATCAAACCTTGGTGGAAAGACTGGCATTGGTTTCCCAACACCACTTTCTACAATTATAAGCCATGCCAGAATTATTGCTGGCTTTCTCTACACTTTCCTTTGGTGCTTTCTCTAAACTTATGGTGGCATTTGTAGTCACCTTTGATAGTTTGGTAGTGCCAGTTTCACAACATCTGGTTGGTCATTACTATGCCTAAGCTCACCCACTTTGCCTAGTGTATTATTTTCTAAGACTTTCCTATGGGTTCTCACATTTATCATATGATTATTATAGACCCTTGTTATCCTTTTTGTGGCTAGATTTAATATTTTGAACATCTCTTATGGTTTTCTCATCGTGCTCAAACTATGTAGTTGGATTCTATTGGACTAATTGCTAGCATCCTCCTTCGATTTTGGGATGTTGGTGTATGCATTTAGGCTATGTATAATTTCTTAAGTTTACTTAAGGATAGGTAATCTTCAAGATGCATAGCTGTATATTATCTATTAGGTTAGGTATATCATTTTTTGGTGTCTGGGTAGTTGTACCTACTCTTCTTGCTGAGTGAAATATCTATCCTTGTTGTTTGTACACTACTCTCTCAAATTTTTCTTTTTAAGGATGGGGTCTATACTCTAAATGTCTTAATCTAATCAATGCATCATGTTCATTGACTAGTTAAATAACTTGTGGTTGCTTCTCATTATTTGGTCAAGGTTTGTCTTTTGGCTTGCAGCATAGGCTCTTGGGTGTATCAACAAAAAACATGGACTAACTGCCTCCCATGGACCCACTTATCGTTGGCATTTGTATCAAGAACTAACAAGTTAGTCTTTTGGCACAATGGGAAATGTGTTCCAACAAATGGTATCAGAGCCTAGTTGTAGGTTCGAATCCCATCAATTGACATTGGGGGGATTATTGGACTAATTGCCAGCGTCCCCCTTTGAACTCGAGACATGGATTAACTACCTCTTGTGGACTTGTTTATCTCTAGAGTTTGTATTAGGCATTAATGGGTCAATCTTTTATCACAACGACAAAATTGTTCTAATAGATTCATTACCTTTTTAACCCCTTTGGAAATAACCTTTTTCTTGGCATATAGCTCTTTTGAGGGACGGGCCTTACATCCCCTACAAATATACGCAAATGTGGAATGATTTCAAGGTGGAAATTATTTTTTTCTTATGAAATATATAAATGTTGCTATTTTTTCTCATAGCTCTATTGATACTAGCGTTTCACTTTTTATTAAAGCTTTTATTTGTAATAATTTCATGTTCTAGATTAAATTTTAAGCAAAGTAAGTGGCGCAAGAGGTGGCTTGTCTCCTCGAGTTACTAGATCACTTGGGTAATGCCCTATGCATTGTGGTTAGCGTTCATAGGATAGTTCAACTTCCTGCAAGTGGTCTTCACCTCATGGTCACAAACATGGCTAGATCTTTTCCTCTTAGTGCTCTTCGATCTTAGGCACCTCGCCTTCACTTTGGTGGTAGGAGCGGTTCGGCTTGATGATGCTCTACCTTACCTCCGCTTGGAAGTTTTCCCTTTGGGTGGCCCTCGATTAAGGCGGGGTTGTCTACTAGTGGTGATAGTGGTTGGCTATCAGTTGGTGATGGTGGTTGGCCAAACTCCTCTAAGTGACTCCCTTGGATGATGCAAGCAATTTCACGTACAAGGAATGAAGACAAAGAAAAGGAGGAGAGGGAAGTTAAAACAAACGAGGAGTGGTCCATTCCAAATGTCACCCCGAACCTCGCTGATGTAACCCCCCTCCACCTCCCATTTCTCACACTACTTAATGACTTTATTGCTATTTTTATTATCTTACTTTGAAGCACTGCCCACTCTGAAGAGTGATATTGTATACTCCTACCTTTTCTTTATTGAATGTACGTAATTTTTATTTATTTATAGAAACTCATCCATATTCATAAAAATATATTATATTTTCAACAATCGATCAAAAATCGATTATATTATATCTAGCCGTTGTTAAAAATCCCAGACCATGGTGTCAAAATCTTTTGACATTTACCGAACATGCAGATCCTAGAAATTTTGATCTTTATTCCTTTTTGTTACTTTTTAAAGCTTCTACTATTATAGTTTTTTAAAATAATTTATACGGTCAAATATTTTTAAAATGCTCTACGAAAAGAGAAGAATTTTAGTCAAACAACTGTCGTCCTCTTTAACAACTTAAATGGAGAAAGACGGTATCCAGATATAACTGCTTCTTAATGTTTGGCTTTGATTGTGCCTCTACTTTGCATCGTAGGTTTGATTGTATTGCTAGAAACCCCCACATATATATATATATATATATGATTCTAGAAGAACATTGTAATTTAAACCACTTTACTGTTTTCTTGGTGTGTTGTGTCTTATATTACTGTTAAGTTTTTATTATTACTTTACTTTTGGTGTCAGTTTGATTTAACTGTTGCTTCGCACATTATTATTGCTAAGTTTTTAGTTTACTGTTGACGTATCATATGAGTAGCTGGGAAGACAATGTTATCTCTTTATAGTACAACTCTTAACCACACAAAATGCTGGATTTATTAAATTTGATTTATCCATAACAACCTTTTTAATTTACAGCTCGCTGGTGAGCAGTCTATTTCAGGCTTCCCCACACGTTCTCCCTTCCAATGACTTTTCGACATCTTTCAGCAATCCAATCCATGAGAACCCTATTCTTCAAACACATTCCTTGAATGTGCCCTTAATAAACACATCTCTGGCTCTTGTTAACAACCCTACTTAATTTTGAGATCTAAAATTGTGTTATCTAGATTACTTAGCAGCCCATACATGGCAGAAATGAAATGAAATTCATTAGCAGGAACATCCTGCATGTCTAAAGGTAAACCAGTGAAGGTGGTTTATATTAGAAACCCTAAAATGGTTATAGCAAGTGAATCCGAGTTCTCTGCTGTTGTGCAGTCCCTCACTGGAAATAAGAGGCCATCACCCAAATCTGCTACTAATGATTCTTCAACATCAACTACTTCTAAAAGATTGAATAAGGATTTTTATGAAAGTCATTTAAAGATTGAATAAGGTCATTTAAAATTTCATTCAATTCCCAACAGTAGCCCGCAGCCTCCAATTTCTCATCTAACGCCTGCAGACGGTGTTTCTGCATACGAAGTTCAGCAGAAGGAGACCATTTTTGATGTTTATAACCATCAAATGTTTGATACACTGGAAAGCCTTGGAGACGCCAATATTTTTCAGTTTTTGTTTGATTAGCTAATATGATGTATTCTGAACAATCCAGAGAGCATACACAGAAACAAATGCTATGGAAGAACAATTGATAGAAATGATAAAGATATTTGATGATCCTTAGGATCATTTTAGAAAAGGATAATGTTTATGAATACTGCATGTGTCATGACTCCTCTCCCATTCGTTTTTATTACAGTTTTTATGAATACACGACACTTTAGAACGAATGCTTGACCAATGTGAGGTTAAAGAGGTATATTACAAAGTTTAGTTTGTATATTTTGGAGCAACATGTGAAGGAAACAGGGGAGGAAATAGACACAAAACAGAATACAAAAACAGAGTATGGATAAAAACAGAGCATCACATAAGGAAGACAAATTTTTATCTATCAGATCATATTTTCATTCCCAAAATGATTACAAAATGCCTCTATTAAAGGAGGTCTTAGATGTTTCTAGAATGGTCAGGAGGTAGTTGGAAACTTCTAGAATTTTTGCATATAAAATAATGTTTGAAGACTATAGATGGTACGGTGGACAGGTTGGAGTAGATGTTGAAAACTAATACAAATCCTACCATTAATTCTGTAAACACTTGTGCATACGGAGTATGTGGATGGGGTAGGTGAGATTAGACCCCAACACTCCCCCTTAATCTCAACTACCAATATTCTATCCATTCTTTTGTTCTTTCCAGCTTTTTTCAACTATCTTCCCTTTTTGTCTGTAACCTCTTCTTTGGTTTTCTTGCTAACTTGCTGTTGCTACAGCTGCTGCAATTTTCAGCATTCACAATGTCTTCTCTTTAACTAATATCCTCCTCTGATTTTCTGATTTCTTTCATCAACTTCTCTTTCTTTCTTGTGTTCCATTTTTCTTCAACTGCTGCTGTAGTCTCTCAATCTCTTTGGTTTTAAGTATTCAAAACATCATACAATCAGTAGTTGCCTTGCTAGACAATGGTTTCTTTTGGCTGAAAACATTTTTAATCCCCTTTGGACATTCAAAGCTTTCATTACTTCTATTGTTCTTCACATATGAACATTTGTACAATCTTTTGAACATACCTGTGAGCTTTTGCCAACTAGGTCCATAGGTCCATCCACAATCCATTTTTATACAACCTGGTATTGATTCTTTCTGTTAGAATATTTAATCTTTACTTAGCTTAGGTTTATTTGTATTTAGTTTAGGATATTCCTTTGGAATTCCTACATGTAATTTGTCCTCTAGTACATGTGTGAGGACAAGTCATTTCTTTTATTTTTCTTTATTAAGGAATATTAGATTTCCTCCATAAGAGGATGTGGACACATGACACACACATTTTATGAATGGTGGCATTCATAGATTTGGGAGTTACTTTGTAACTCCTCTCCTCATCTCTATTTAAGAGATGTCTCCTCTCTCATTTCTTCTTAATGACAATATTGTAAAGAGCTTCTTGCTCTCTCTCTCCCTCTCTCTCTCTCTCTCTCTCTCTCATTTTAGGCATTGCCTCATTCATAATATCACAATGGGTTTTTCTTTGCTTTTCCCCTTTCAAAAGTTCTTGTGCCTCCTTCTTCACATTTGGGTGATTGCTCCAAGGTTTTTGCATTTCTCTTGGTAACATTTACTTCATCAATAAACTTTCTTGGATTTTATTTTTCTTTCCTTGCTCTTGTATTTCTTTTCATGGTATCAGAGCAGGTTTCTAATCCTTGTTTTAAGTTGACATTGATGAAGGTTACCATTATGTGGAGTTCACCTTGTTGGAGGCATTCTTGAGAGGAGAAGAAGTTCTTTTTCTAATATTTTCTATTGTGCAGGTTTTGGTTTCAGATTTTAACTTTTTTTTTCAAACTTGTTAACAAGTTTGCCTGCAGGTTTAATCTTCTATTCTAGTTTTTTTTTTTTAAAAAAAAAGAAAAGCTTTGGAAGGCTTGCCGCCAAAGTTTCTTCTTTCTGGTTTAAAGTTGTGGCTTTGGAAGGCTTGCCGCCAAAGTTTTTGGTTTTTTATTGTGAATAGTTTGGAAGGTTTACCGCCAAACTCAGTTTTCTTAATCTGTTTGGTCGGCTTGCCGCCAAATCTGATTTATTATTTCATTGCTTCTCTATTTGTTTGCAGGTTCTAACATTTCATTTACTTGCAAGTTTTTTTGATAAAAATAATTTTTTATATTGTTTTTTATTGATTCTCTGTGTATTTACAAAAAAATATCAGAGTCTAACATTTTCTGCAGGTTCTACCCTGTAAAAGGCATAAATCTCTCTATTTGCAGATTCAAAGTAACATTTTGTTTTCAATATTGTTTCAATCTTTTGTTAAATCTAAAATCTTTGTGTTTAAATCTGCCTTATTCTGCCCAAATAATTAAATCAAAGTCTAACATATTCTGCATATCAGTTTCTCTGTTTGTATTATCTGCGTCATCTGCTATATTTTTCTTATCCTATCCTCTTTGTTTCTTCTCTTTCATCGTTGAAAGGTTATCTATTCTACCATTTTTTTTAGCCCTCCTTGTGTCTGAGCTCTGCTACTAATCAAGTATTCAAACCTCGCAGCCCCTTCTCCTGCTAAGGCTCTCCCCTTTGTGTGTTCTCTTCTCCTCGCATCTTGCTATCTCTTGTCAGTACATGCTTTGTGCATATTCTGTATTGTAACGTCTCTGCTGGTTTGGTTCGCCTGTCTGCCACTTTAGCTCGTCTCTTTACCTTTTCATTTGTTGTCTTTTACTTTTCCTGGAACTTGTAACGCATTCACATTTATTATAGCTTTATAATTTAAGAACTTCAAATCATTTCTTATTCGTATGCAGCTTCAATTTATTTTTATTTTAAAAAAAAAAAAGTTTAAACGTTTCGTATTAATAAAGATTTTTTTTAAAAAGTTTTCAAAAGTTTAAAAAATATTATACTAAAGTTAAGTATATATTGAAATTTTAAAAAGTTACCTTTTTTTTAAAAAAAAAGAAAGTTTTTTAATATTTAAAGTTTTTTAATTAAGTTAAATTATAAAAAGTTTTTAATTAAGTTAAATTATAAATAGTTTTTTAATTTAACATTTAAAGTTTTTTGCTAATTTTTTTTTATATTCAGTTTGTTTTATTAAAAGAAAATTTAACTTTAAATTAGTTATTAAAAATTGAAAATAACATTTCTTGATAATTTTAATTTATTATTCAAATTTGGTTTATTTTTTTTAAATCAAGGAGGTTAATTTTTTATTTATTTTATTTTAATCAAAGGGGTAATTTTTTTTACTAACCATTATTTTGCTATCATGTCTACATTAATTCCGAAAATTAAATTAAATAGTTCCAATTATCATTCATGAAAAACGCATATTTCTTTCATTTTTCGTTTCAAGCACCTTTTGGATGTTGCAACTGATAAAACCTTTGAGCCCGCTACAACTGCTCCTCAAGCCGACCAAGATAGATGGAAGGCTCAAAATGAGGAAGCACTTGGTTTAATTGGTATTTCAATGGTTCCTGATTTGTATGTTTTAATTGGAAATTGTACAAAAGCGCATGAAGCTTGGGAAATTTTAAAAACAACTTATGATAGCTCAAATGAATCCCGAAAAATTCAGCTTCAAGATCAACTTGAAGATCTCAGGTATACAGATTTTAAAACTATGGATGAATTCTTATTAAAGTTTGATTATGTTAATAGTCAATTAACTGGTTTAGGAGTTACTCTAGCTGATTTACGTTTAATTCATCTTATTCTTAAAAAATGTCTTCCTCATCAATTTCAACAATTTATTACTAATATTCATGCTCAACTTGCTATTCCTAGCTTAGCTACTCAATTAACTTATGATATTTTTCGTAATTTATTGCGTCAAGAGGAAGCTAAATTAATTCAATTTGGTACTCTTAAAAGTAGTGAACATGCTTTTATGTCTAAAAATCAAAATCATAATAATAATTCTAGATCCAATAATAATAATCATAATCATAATCATAATAATAATCACAAATCTTCTAATTATCAATCTCATTCTAAATCCTATCATAACAATTCTCATAATAATAATCATAATAATACGTACAATAATCAAAGGAATAATTCTCAAACAAGACCCCATTGCACATATTGTGGGAAAGATGGACATATTACTAATAATTGTTTTAAGAAACAAAATGGTAAAAAGCCCATGAATCAAAATAATCAAAATAATCAAAATAATCAACATAAACCTCATTATAAGAAAGGTAATAATAATGGTAATTCATCTCGTCATGCATTTACATGTACTTATAATGTTTCTCAACCACTTGAGTGGATTATTGATTCTGGTGCATCTCAACATGTTACTTCTCATAAAGAATGTTTTGAATCTTTGCATCCCGATACTTCTAATATTCCTATTCAATTAGCTAATAATCATAGTTGTAAAGTTGAAGCTATTGGTGATGTGAATGTTCCTAATGGGAAATTACATGATGTTCTTTATGTTCCTGAATTAAAATCAAATTTGATTTCAGTTCCTAAACTTTGTCAAGATTATAAGATTAACTTTTATAGGAGCATGTGTTATATCATTGATCCAAACACTAATCATGTTATTGCTACTGCTAAAATGGATAGTGATAACTTATTTAAGTTCTATGAATTTATTCCTCCAAAGTATTCTTTGCTTACTACTGTTGATTTTACTATATGGCATGAAAGACTTGGCCATCTCAATTCTGATTATATTTCATTGATGCAAAAAGCAAATATGGTTGATGGATTGCCTAGTATTGTTCCTTCTCAAATTGTTTGCAATGGTTACATGAGTGGTAAGATGCATAGGGAACCCTTTCCTCATGGTCAATCTTGGAGGGCATATACTAAATTGCATCTAGTTCATAGTGATCTCTTGGGTCCCATAGAGAATCCCTCCATCCAAGGTTCAAGGTATGCACTTACCTTTGTTGATGATTTTTCAAGGAGAACATGGATATATTTCCTTCATAGTAAGGATCAAGTGCTTGATGTGTTTACTGAATTTCATATGTTTGTAGAAAGGCAATCTGGTTCTAAAATTAAGATTCTTCGTACTGACAATGGAAGAGAATATGTCAATAATGCATTTAATGCTTATTTGAAATCGTTTGGAATTAAACATGAGCTTACTGTTCCTTATACACCACAACAAAATGGTGTGGCAGAACGGATGCATAGGACAATTGTTGAAATGGCTAGATGTTTATTGCATGCAAAAAATATGGATTATAAGTTTTGGGCTGAAGCTATGGCTTGTGCAATTTATTTAATTAATAGAACACCTACCAAAGCCTTAAAGGATAAAACTCCTGAAGAAGCTTGGTTTGGTAGAAAGCCCAATTTGCAGAATTTAAGAATTTTTGGTTCCATAGCTTATGTTCACAAACCTAAGGAGAAAAGAAAAAAATTAGATGCTAAATCTTCTCCTTTTATTTTTGTTGGTTATGATGAAAATACTAAAGGTTATAGAGTTTACAATCCTATTACTAACAAGGTAAAAGTTGCAAGAGATGTTTGTATTGCAGAAAAAGGCATTCATGATTGTTCTAAAGTGGAGGATGATGAACTTGGTCAAAGCAAAGTTTGTGCTTGTGGAGGACCAACCTCCTTCTCTTAACCCTACTCCTAATGCATCTCTTTCTATTCCTTCTAGTGATAGTGATGATGATAATAATAACTCTACTCCTCATGAATCTTCTTCTAGTGATGAATCCATTACTTCTAAAAGAAGACCTAAATGGTTTAAATCTTTAATTCAAGATAGTGATGAATACTTAGCTAGAATGGATAGGCTTCAATCTAGAAGAGTTAATTATTGTAATTATGCTTTAATGACTACTATTATGAATTCTAATGATCCTAAAACATTTGATCAAGCTAAAAATCAACCACATTGGCAAAAAGCAATGAAGGAAGAATATGATACTTTAATTTCTAACCAAACTTGGGATTTAATTCCCTTGCCTCATAGTAAAAATCTTGTTTCTTGCAAGTGGCTTTATAAAACTAAATTGAATGCTAATAATCAAGTTAGTAAATTTAAAGCTAGATTAGTTGCTAGAGGTTTTTCTCAAATTGAAGGCTTAGATTACACTGAAACTTTTGCTCCTGTTGCTAAAATGCCTACAATTAAACTTGTGCTTGCTTTAGCTTCTAGAATGATTTGGCCTATTCACCAAATGGATGTTAAAAGTGCTTTTCTTAATGGTGATTTACATGAGGAAATTTATATGTCTCAACCTCTTGGTTTTATTAAAGAAGGTAATGCACACTTAGTTTGTAAATTAAAGAAATCAATTTATGGATTAAAGCAATCTCCTAGGGAGTGGTATTCAAAGATTAATACATTCTTTCTTTCGCAAGGCTTTATTAGAAGTAAAAATGATCCTAACTTGTATATTAAACATAGTGAAGATGATATTATAATTATTATCTTGTATGTAGATGAGATTTGATTCTTACTTCAAGTTCCAATACTTTGATTTCTGATATTAAGTTTCAACTTAATCAAAAATTTCAAATGACTGATTTAGGTCTTTTACATTATTTCTTAGGAATGCAAATTTGGCAAACCTCTAAAGGAATTTTCTTATCTCAAAGTAAATATGCTCAAGATCTTATAGATAAGTTTAACATGAATGATGCTCACCATGTTTCAATTCCTATTGAATTAGGCACTAAGTTAATGCTTGATATGCAAACTCCTCTTGTTGATCCTACTTTGTATAGACAATTAGTTGGAAGTTTAAATTATTTAACTCTTACTAGGCCAGATATTGCTTATCGTGTTGGTTTGGTTTCAAGATTCATGTCTAAACCTCAACAAACACACTTTAAAGTTGCTAAAAGAATTTTAAGATATATTAAAGGAACTATTAATGTAGGTTTGTTTTATGATGCAAATTCTGATTTTACTTTAAAAGGTTTTACTGATTCTGATCTAGGTGGAGATCCCAATGATGGGAAATCTACTTGTGGTTATTGTTTTTTTGTTGGTTCAGGAGCAATTTCTTGGAATAGTAAAAAGCAACAATCTACCTCTCTTGGATCCACTGAAGCTGAGTACAAAGGATGCACTAATGCTTCCAAAGAAGTCTTGTGGCTTAGAAGACTACTTGAAGATTTGGGTCTACCTCAACACGAACCAACTCCATTGTATTGTGACAACCAAAGTGCCATTGCCTTGGCTAAAAATCCAGTTTTCCATGCAAGGACAAAACACATTGCTCTCCAACACCACTTTATTAGAGAACAAATTGAAGACAAGCAAGTTTCACTCCTCTATTGCAAGGGGGAAGACCAAGTTGCAGATATTTTGACCAAGCCACTTTGTAAAGAAAAGTTCCAATTTCATTGTAAAAATCTTGGATTACAACCCATTGAAGGGTTTGATGTAAGCTCCCCAAGTAAAGCTTAAGGAGGGGTGTTAGAATATTTAATCTTTACTTAGCTTAGGTTTATTTGTATTTAGTTTAGGATATTCCTTTGGAATTCCTACATGTAATTTGTCCTCTAGTACATGTGTGAGGACAAGTCATTTCTTTTATTTTCCTTTATTAAGGAATATTAGATTTCCTCCATAAGAGGATGTGGACACATGGCACACACATTTTATGAATGGTGGCATTCATAGATTTGGGAGTTACTTTGTAACTCCTCTCCTCATCTCTATTTAAGAGATGTCTCCTCTCTCATTTCTTCTTAATGACAATATTGTAAAGAGCTTCTTGCTCTCTCTCTCTCTCTCTCTCTCTCTCTCTCTCTCTCTCTCTCTCTCATTTTAGGCATTGCCTCATTCATAATATCACAAGGGGTTTTTCTTTGCTTTTCCCCTTTCAAAATTTCTTGTGCCTCCTTCTTCACATTTGGGTGATTGCTCCAAGGTTTTTGCATTTCTCTTGGTAACATTTACTTCATCAATAAACTTTCTTGGATTTTATTTTTCTTTCCTTGCTCTTGTATTTCCTTTCACTTTCTTCCAACACATTTTTTCAGAATGATTTCTCAAACCACAAATTTTACATGGATGTAAGTCCCAACACATTTCTTTTGTGTGTCCTTCTCTATTGAAATGAAAACACTTTATACAATGCCTTTTATGGGCTGTTTTGTTTGAACTAGTAGCATCATTTTCTTTTCCTGTGACATATCCAAGACCTTCATACTTTGGCCTCATTATAGGCTCAATAGGCTCTCTAATTCCTTGTTTTTGTTTTCCCAATCCTTGTCCTTTATAACCCATTTTCTTCATGATTTTTAAACCAATATTCTTATTATCACAACTAACATAATTTGCAAACACATTCTTATTTTCTTTCTTACATTCTTTATCACAAACAATTTCAACTAAATCACTTTCACCAAATGATGAACACAAATCTTCTGTGTCACATGAAGCATCACTAACTAGTGGTTTTAACTTCAAACATTCATTCTTTTGTTTCAGATTTAAAATTTCCCTTTTTTGTAAACTGTTTTCTTCTTCTAACCTTTTTGACATTTCTTCCAAATCATCAAACTTCCTTTTGACATTATCAAATAACTGTAATTTCTCTTCTAATTCCTTATTTTTATCATCAAACATTCGCTCTGATACCACTGAAGGAAACAGGGGAGGAAATAGACACAAAACAGAATACAAAAACATAGTATGGATAAAAACATAGCAGCACATAAGGAAGACAAATTTTTATCTATCAGACCATATTTTCATTCCCAAAATGATTACAAAATGCCTATATTAAAGGAGGTCATTCAATTCTTTTTCAAGATTATAATTTTCATCTAACAGTTCACATTTTTCCATTTGCTTCTCTTTTAAAAGAAATATCATTTGTGAAATTTTTTTCTTACATTCCTTCAATTCTTCTTTTAAATCATTTGTTTTTTCTTTCTTTACTCTGTCCACTTTACCCATTGAAACAAAAAAAAAAGAATAAACTTACCTTACCCTGACACTTGACTGTGTTTCTGCTGCTGCAAATTTCTTCCTTTAAACAACTCTGTATACCTTCACAATCTTTACCCAACAACTTACACTTCCAGTCTGCTAGAGTCTTCTCCTTTTGACAGCCTTTTTAACTGCTATGGCCTCCTTTTTAACTGCTAGTATTTCTTTTGTTCTCTCTCACACATCTCTTCTATTGCATTCTTCTGCAGCTACTTTCCCAGTAATTTTAAAATTTCGTACCATTCGCTTTAATACCACTGATAGAAATGAAACATACCAAAACAAAACACAAAAACAGAGCATGGAGAAAAACAGAGGAGCACACAAGGAAGACAAATTTTTATCTATCAGACCATATTTTCATTCCCAAAATGATTACAAAATGTCTCTATTAAAGGAGGTCTTAGATGTTTCTAGAATGGTCAGGAGGTAGCTGGAAACTTCCAGAATTTTTGCATATAAAATAATGTTTGAAGACTATAGATGGTACGGTGGACAGGTTGGAGTAGATGTTGAAAACTAATACAAATCTTGCCATTAATTCTGTAAACATTTGTGCATACGGAGCATGTGGATGGGGTAGGTGAGATTAGACTCCAACAATATGGATGCACACGATTGGTCTCGAATGTAACTCTTTGTCTGTATATTTTGTAGCCGTTATGTTTGTAGCAATAATCTTCTGTATATTTTGTAGCAACATGGATGTACACAATTGCTCTCGAATGTAACTAGAAAGAGTACGTTAGTTACAATGGTAATGGCAGATTTTTTTGACTCTTTGTCTGCATAGTGCTGCTAATGGTTCCTCTTAATTATGCCTATGGAACCAGCTTTGGATTGCAGAAAACAGAAAGAAATTTTTTGTTTAAATATGTTTTGTAATGTATCTGGTGCAGTAAATTGAAATTTAATGTTTTTAATTTTTAAGATAATATTTTGTTTGAATTGAAGGTGGAAAGAGGCTATATGAAAAAACTTATAAGGCTTCAGTTTTTTTTAACTTGATTGTAAATTCAGTTTTATTTTAATTTGATTGTAAATGATTATAAACAACAAATCTAGAATGTTACAATATTCAATTTTTATTTACTGATTATTTGATCATATGATGATAAAAGAGTTACAGATATAGATTTAAAAAAAAAATCAACTAGCATTACATATTAGAAAACACTCCAACAAATATTTAATATATTTTTGTTTTTAAGAAATTATCTAAATTAATTATTTAATATCTCTTTATTTATTTAATAATCTAGGAGAAATTTTCTAACCATTGCTTGTAATGATTTATTGAGTGCATTGTGGTTGCAGGTACAGGTACACTTCACAGAGCACGACATTTTGGCGCTCACCATGGGGCCGAAATCATCATTTTCAGCCTCCCAAACTTCCTCAAACTTCATCTCTGCCGGGTCAGAATCAGATTGTCGTACGAGTTGCCTTTCTCGCTCGTACGAACTTCCTTTTAGTCTCGGACGACACCTCATCCTGACTCGTACAAGCCCATTTTCCTTGTCGTATAAGGTATAAATCCTTTTCGTACGAATTTCTGCCTTACTATTTCCTGATTCGTGCTAGCTCATTCCTGTGTCGTACTACACAGAATCTTTTGTAGTACTACACAGAATCGTTTGTCGTACTACACAACATCTTTTGTAGTACTACACAGAATCTTCTGTCGTACAAAATACTGCTTTTTAAATGAAATTTCTAATTTTTCGTATGGTCTTGTGATTTTTGTCGTTCTAAGCTTCATATCATGTCGTACGAGTCTCTGCATCTGTGATTTTTGATAAACTGTAAGTTAGGGTTTTTTGATTCTAATATGAGATTTTATAACACTAACCCTGACTGGTTTATGAGATGTTTGCAGCCTAACTCTTTTATGCAGGACGCTTGTCAAAGACAAAATTCAAAACAATGACTACTAATGGATCTATTTTGCAGGTTGCCTAAGGATTCAACAAAAAACTTTGTGTATTCTTTAAGATTTTTAGGCACATTTCAATTTGGGCTTAAAGAAATGAACTATCATGTCTTATGTGTCTTTGATGATAGGCGAGTATGCTCTCACCTTTCTTAGGTGATCAGAAAGCTAGACTCATCTTTTTGCTTTCATTAGTGCATCTCTTTAGCAAGCCTGCCCTCCCGAGGAGTTATTAACTCTTAGCCATTAAGGCCGGTGAGAGGGGAATGACCTAAGTGCGAATGGCTAACGCTAAGTAATCCAACCCACTATAAAATAAATATGTTTTTGATGAAAATCAAAGCAGCGACAGTGCTCGGGAATAGCTCTCCTCCTTCGGGTATATCAAACCTTGGTTTTCAAGGCTGGGAGACCTCTTAATTGAGTTTATACCTCGACGCACTGAACGGATCCCTTACTAGTGCTGGTTAAAATAGAAGCTACCCGTTTCACCTCCGAAAGTGTGATAATCTTTGTGCAAGAGAGATAGTAAGTCTCCCAAGACACTTGCCATATTGTGCCCCCATTAGCATTTGGAGTCGGATAATACGACGTTGAGAATCCATTGCGTGAGACTCAGCGGCCGTATTCTGATTAGCTATTGGGTGTGTACCTAAGTTAGCAAGCAAAGGTTTTCATTCTCAGCCAACTTCCTTAGGGTTTAGTTTGATTGGAGTCATTTATCACATCGTGTGTTTGCTGTGTATTCATCCCTAAATTGCAAAATCAGACACTTAAAACTGGAAAACCAAAGTAAAATATCAAAATTTAGTGATCAAAACTCAAACAAGCAAACAATTTTTATCACTGCTCAAATACATGTCGTACGAGTCAGAAGTCTCTGTCATATTTTTTGATCCTTTATCGTACGAGTCAGGAGTCTCTGTCGTACGAGTCAAGGTTCTATGTCGTACGAAAAACTGATGTTCACATGAAGTCACTAGTCTGTCGTTATGTTTTGTATCTCTTTTCGTCCTAAGCTGAATCTTATGTCGTACGAAACTCTGCATCTATCAGTTCAAAGCTGTGTCATGCATGCCTGTTTCAGCTTTATCATTTCTGCCTGATCAATTTGCAGTAAGCCTAAACACCTGTTATCTGTAAATCTATGCTTAAATTGTCTGCTTGGTTTGCTTGGTCAAGTTATCACTCATTAAAATTAGACTTTAGAAAACATACACCTCAAGATTTTCAAGTCCTTACCCCCAACAAGTTCAAGATCTAAACATCTCAAAGTGCATTATCACCCTCTTTGGTAAACTGATCACTCAAGCATAGTTTCTCATTAGGATTAATCATCCTTTATCATGAAACTGAAACGTTTGGTCAGGATAATCTCATCCCACATCGTAGGATATATCATTCCTACTGGACTTGGTTCTTATCAATCATCATCATTGCACTCCTAAACAGAAGATCGAAAAACTTGCAAACTTTTAAACATTTGAATCCTCTTTTAGTGTCATATCACTCTATTGCCTTGAAATTGACAATTGCTCACTTACCCAAAACAACCTTTTGGACAATCAAATCCTAAACAAAATAACACACGTGTATGCCCATTCTAACTAGAGCTCAGAGATGAAAGATCGCAGAGACGGAAATCAAAACATTGGAAACAAACATAACCATGGAACATGAAAATGAAGTACAAGTCGAAGGCGAAATAACAAAACAAAACATCAGAGACATCAAGAAAGATCCCCAGTTCGACAAATTTATGCAGAGATTATTGGAGGAAGAAAAAGAAAAATACTTTCTAATGCTAGCCAAATCTGGTGCTACACTTCCCCAAGATTTTGATGTGAATAAATTGACACAAAATAAAAGTGACCCTCCTCATAATAACGAACAATACGAGGACATCTTTGGTCTCCACATGAATGAAACATCAATTCCCAATACCACCAGGACCAATGAAGAAACTGACATACCTAGAAGAGATGAAGTAGAAATCTTGAATAATGTTCAATTCAATGAGGATACAAGAAGAGCTAGAGATGAAACAAGAAGAGATCCCAATCCTCCTAGGATGCAAAATCATGGTCATGGAAGAACAAATCATGTCGATAATCCTATCATGACTCTTACACAACAACTGCAAGCAATGCAAACACAAATCCAAGAGATGCAAAGAGGAAATGTTAGATGATATTCACTTCAAGAAATATGTCCTTATCCTTTTGACATAAATCTAAACATGATACCATTTCCAATAGGTTTTGAAACTCCGAGATATGAAAAATTTGATGGAAGCTCTGATCCTCAAGATCATATAAGAGAATTTTGTACCAGGAGTATGGAGTTTGCACATGAAGATACCTACTTAATGAGACTATTTCCGAAAAGCTTAACGGGACTAGCTATGGAGTGGTTTTCCAAACTTGCACCCGGAATAAGATAATTTTCAGAGTTGGTGGATAAGTTCATTTCACAATATTCCTACAATATACAACATGAAGTGACCATGCTAGACCTCTGTAACACTAAACAAAAAAGTGGAGAACCCTTCATGACATTCTTACAACGATGGAGATGCCTAGCATCACGGTATCCTCGCACATTACCAGAGTACGAAAAAAATGGATATATTCATTGACAACTTAAATGATCAAATGAGTTATTACTTAAAAATGCAAGGAAATCAAAGCTTTGGAAAAATGGTTGATAATGGAATCAGAATGGAGGAAGCTATGATAAAGAAAGGCGGTATGAGATTCATTCGTTGTATGTCCATCCACAGTTATTACACCATTATCAATTAAGTCTTGTATGACATGTTTTAACTTTTGACAATTATCTATGAGATGTCCTTTGTTTCGATGGAAATTGCAATACTGATTATCGTTCCACCATGGTGGTTTGATTTGAGGTTCGTAATTCCTTTCTTCTGGTAAAGCGATCAATTTGTTTGCGAGAAGTGTCTTTAGTGCTGATCCCAAGGGTTCACCAATGTTTGTGAATTGTCTTCGAAAGAAAGTTTTGATAGTTGCTCTTTGGTGATTGTTGTTTTGTTGTGCTGCTGCTGAGTGAGTAGATAAATTGAAAACCAGTTGCTTTGGTTTCACATTGTTGTTATCTACTATTCCATCATTGACGACATTTCAATTTTTGTTCCAAAACTTTGGCTTGTCATTGTGATTGTTGTTATTGTTGTTGTTAGGGGGATGGACTCCTTCTTTGTATGGAGCACATGAGGCAGTATGGTTAAGGAAATTGCTAGCTGGACTATTTGGGAAACCCCTAGACCCCACTATTATTCACTGTGATAATCAAAGCTGCATCAAACTTTCTATAAATCCAGTCTTTCATAATCGATCCAAGCATTTAGAAATCCCATACCATTACATAAGGGATATGGTAGACATAGATGTTATTGAATTGACCTACATCAGCACTGAAGAGAAAAGTGCCAACATATTCACCAAACCTCTTTCAAAATTGAAAGTGGAATACTTTAGAGGTAAACTTGGTATGACTAAATTATAATGGAAATTTATGATATTAATATGATTCATATGTAATTTGATATATTCATGAATATCTTGGATGCCATATTGCATGTATGTGCTATGTCATGAAAGGTGACAATATTTCATGTGATGTAAGTGTAAGGTCACTATTGTAAGGTGATGACTTTCACAATAGCCTGATCTGTTGTCAAGATTGACAACATTAAGTTGTTGTCCCGGAATGTGCAAGAAATATTGATACTAAATTTTTCTATGATGAATTATCGAATTGTTACCATTAAATGGTTGTTCCCAAATATGTCAAAAATTATGATAACTATCATATCATGATTGACTACATTAATTTGTTGTCCCAGAATGTGCCAGATATCATGATACTAAAATTATTTCACCTATGATAATGACAATGTTACAATTGTCACTAGAATCAAGGTTGTAATGTGATAAGACTTCAAGTAGTTGTTGTCCCAGAGTGTTGGATATCAGATAATCCATATATCCCTGAGTTATGAAGTATTTCACTAGTAAGTGTTACTGAGTGAATGATCATGTCAAATGAATATGTATATTTAGAAGGTTGTTCCTTAAAAATCAATTATGAAATTCAGTCCTCTTTTTCTAAGAGGGAGTGTTAAGGATATAATCTGTATATGCGCGCACACACACACACACAATATATATATATATATATATATATATATATAAAATAATCGATTTGGTTTAGAATAATCTTGATAACCATCAGGGTCGAATTAGTTAGTGAGCCCGAGGACCATCATTGTTAACTAATGAACATTAGCAGTGAACAAGGGATGGAGGGTCATGTCCCCGTAGGGTCATGACTCTATGTGACACAAGCCACGTAGAAGTCATGCCCCTAGGTGGACATGACTCTCCATCCTTACATATGCAAAGACGTCGACAACTTGCTGGTAATTGAAATCAATAATTGTGGCAATCTCACGACCTAGCAAGTTGTCGACATTATCGTAGAAGATTAATATAACAGTTATATAGATACGCAGTGCAGGAAAACATATTCATTGCAGTGATCTCATTAAAGTCCATCCTTCTTAGATATTATCAAATTGTTATCTTCTCTATCTCTGGTCTAGATTCCTTAACACAAGTAATGTGGATGACTGTAAAAGCACAACCGGTGGAGATTTTATACTTGGAGGAAGATTAGTGGCATGGACGAGCAAGAAACAAACTTATGTTTCTCAATATACAGCAACTGAAGCTGAGTATGTAGTTGTATCCATGATTTGCATGTAGGCAATATGGATGAGACATGTGCTAGAAGGATTCAAGATAGATATGTTAGAACCAGTGACTATCTATTGTGATAATACAAGTGCAATAAATATGTCTAAGAATCTTGTACTTCATGCTAGAACCAAGCACATTGAATTAAAGTATCACTTCCTAAGGGAAAGAGTTCAAGAAAAGGAGGTGAAGATGAAATATGTGAAGAGTAAAGATCAGTTAGCTGATATCTTTACTAAGCCCTTATCGAAGGCTACCTTTGAGTTTCTTAGAGGTAAACTAGGGGTTAGACCCCTACACCGAAAAAACTAGAATGATGGAGATCCATCAATCCTGTGGATTTCATGTTTATTTTTCATTAAGGATTGATGAAGGTGTAGGCTACTCCTTTGGGGGATCGAGTCTGATGTAAAGTTCTGATTCAATGCTCTGTTATAGTTTTTCTGATGTATGTAGCAGAGATGATGGAAGAGGCAGCAACAAAATTGAAGACATGTGATGCATCTTTGGCATTGTTGTCAAAGGGGGAGAAGAAATGAATAGGAAATCAAATATGGCAGACATGTGAGAAGTTGAAGATCGGATTGAGTGAAGCATTGGTTAAGGGGGAGATGACAAAAGGAGAACCGACAGATGATGTTACTCTGATTGTATATCTTATTAGTGTTGCCATAAATGCCAAAGGGGGAGATTGTTGGCATTTGGCATAATTGATACAGATGAGGTGATGCAGTTGAAGATGGTTGACTACACTGGTAAAGGATAGAAGTCTATTTGTGATGAAAACATTGAGATTCTATGAATAGATGACATGATTAATTATTTGTGTTATCATTGTTGGAAATTGCTGTGAAATGAAGTTTAATGATGTTCCTGATGTCTTGTTTTGTCATCTAAGAAATTTGGTTTACCGGAAGATAGGGTTTATCGACAATGAGCTAAAGTCTGTGAAATAGGAATTTAACCGGTAAAGTAGAGTTGTTTTGATTGGATTGGTCAATTGTCGATGATTGGTGATTTGCCATTTGGATGGTGAAATTGTAACATGGAAATATGTATATGGTTGGAACTAGAACTTGTGGAGATTACTAGAAGGCGTGTTTCAAATTTCTGATGAAGTTTTGCTAAAGTTTTAGTAGGGTTTAAAGACCGGTGAAGAAATCATCAAACCGGTAATGATTTTTGTTATGATGATGATCGATGACGAGTTTACATGAAGTTGGTAACACAGTACAACCCGCGTGAAAGATTTAATTGTTGTTTTGGCACGATTCAAGGAATATTTTCTTGGGAATCAAGGAAATGCTTAGTAAAGTGTTTTGAGGATACAGATCGGATTTCCATGATGGGTTATGATCAAACAATGATTGATATTGCATTGTAATTTGTTGTAATGATCTATATAACGATCTGTGATGATCTCGTATGATCTAATAGTAAATTCATGATGTAGTTAGGTTTTGTGGCTGACCTAGTTGAGATGGCTATTTAGGATGACATAGTTGATGTTTATTATGTCGGTAGTCTTAGAGAATGTCTCAAGCCATCCAAGTGAAGTGTGAGATCTACCTGAGAGTTGAAAAGTGTTGTGTATAAATGGAACCGATCAAGCAATAAGAGAAGTGAAAGTGATGAATCATTCTTTCATTGTTGTTCCCTAACAGTTGCAAGATGTTAAATCCCTTAATCGAGTAGGTTCTAACAGGCTAGCTCTCAAAAGAGTTTTAAATCCTATCACAAGGTTGATCCTAATAAATCATCAAGCTCCTAACTAGGCTGCAAGACAAATCCCCTAACCAGGTGACTCCTAACAGGGTCTGCTCCTAACTGAGAGTATCGTAAGCTCCTAACAAGGCGTACTTTGAAAGAGTACAAATATTTGTGGGTTCCAACTCCCACCGTGGTTTTTTCCTATTTGGGTTTCCACGTCAAAAACTTATGGTGTTCATGTGGAATATTTTTCATGTGATATTCTTGTTTATATTTCATTTCATGCATTATTTCTAAGACATCGGTTATGATGTTTTATCAGAAGTTTATCACAGGTTACCTGTACTGATAAGAAGTTGTTTGAGAAAGTATTTGATCTTATTGATAAGGTTAATGAGTTGGTAAATGATCAAGTTTATATGATTTCTTTGGTGGTGAAAGTATTGGTAAATGATTTGATTAATGTGTTAAGCAAATCTGATAAAGAGGTTATTAGATCTCATTATAGAAGTTGAGATATTCGTTAAATGGTTTCAGATCTAAGATAAGTTTGTTTTGGGGTTTAAAGTGTGAATTGGTCTTAATACTGATTCATCCCCCCCTCTCAGTATTAACCAGATCCTCATAAGATTAATAGATACAAGCAACTAACTATCCAAACTTATGCATGAAAATTACTAAATAGAAGAAGTACATATAATAATAAAACTATTTTATCTGTTGAATATGAAAGGGTAGGTCACAAATATCCTCTAATGACCTCTCCTTGCTCTTTGCTTTAGGATGCATGCTCAGGTAGTGGAAAATAATGCGACATGCTGGAATCCTATACGAACAAAGTGCAGTCTCACACAAAGAATGCCAAGTAACTAGACTTTGTGTTTTCTTTATACTCTTAATAAAATGAAAAGATAAAAATAATAGTAAACAAAATAACAACACTAATAAGGAATAAAAGGAAAGAGGATTAAAAAGGAAATAAGCTCACAATGGTCCAACAATTGAAGTCTCCATCTATCTCACAAACTTCCTTCGATGACCTACACACAAACACCATACAAAACTGATAAAGACAAAATGTTAGTGGTGCAGGAGCACCTAGTTGAGTAAAAACTCTCCTTTTTGAGTATTTCATGCTTTCATGTTTGTAATGTCTTGTGTTAGGTTATTGAATGTCTTTTCAAGTGGTTTTGATCTCATTTTGTACTTAAGAGATCAAGTTTTGTCTTTTTAGTCTTGAGTTGTCAAGTTTTGTTTCTTAGGCCAAAAATGGGTAAGTTTGTGAGAAATGCCTTATAGGCTTAGGAATGCTTGTGAAATAATTGAGACATGTTTTTAAAGTGATTTCAAGCATTTTTAGGTGTTTAAGAGAGTTGGTGTAGTAAAGGGGAACAAAAATGACATCTTGTGCAACAAAAGTTGCTCATCTTGTAAAAAAGTTGTCATTTTAAAGTCATGAATGTACAAAGAAATCCTACATAAATATGTTCATACAGGACATCTTAAATAACTCTCAAAACCATTAAATAGACCACCCTCTTCCTTGTATAGGGTTGGCAAATGTGGAAACACAGTCATTCTCAATAAAAGAAGTGCAAAATTCTGGCTTTTGAATGTGTTTTTCTCTCTTTTAGAGCAGCAGTCTGTACTATAGCCCATTTGGTCCATACTATACCTTTTGGGAAGTGTTCATATTGGTTTCCCAATGCTATTCAAGTGATCATTGCACTAGTTTTCCTTTTTGCAAGTTGGTGAAATAAAAATTCTTTCATTTTGTGTGCTCACTGCCCTGTCAAGGGTTTGTACTCCATAATGGATTCAAGTTGATTGAAAAACCTCATTGGGCTCCCATGGAGGGACTTGGTCAAGTTTATGATGGATTTTACAGTGTAAATATGTTCTTCTTTGGCCAGGGTTATGCACAAAAAGTTTGTATGAGATCATACTAGACAAGTTAAGTGAACAATTTGTCTAGTAGATGGAAATCATGAGCAAAATGTTGTTCTCAAAGTCCATTTGAGTTCCCAACATTGAAGAATGGCCTACACCTTTCCTATGAAGGTTTTTAAGCAAGTTGGAGCTCCAAGAGAGACTTTCTACCCTTTGAGACAACGGGTTCCCTGTTTTTGGTGAATTAAGTGATTTTGGTGTCTAAGTTGTTTTGAAGCCTTCCATGTATGGTAACTTAGCCAAAATTATTAAATGTAGAGTTAATGTGTTGTTTGAAGGATTTTTGACACTATGGTCCAGACATTTTTGAATTTCTAACCCAATGTAATGCAGCCCAGACAGTGAAAACTCAGAAAAACAGTGATTTTGACAGTGTTTTTGTTCTTTTTCAGTTTGTTTGCCAAGTGTTTGGCATAATGCTTGGTTGTTAGTGGCAGGGCAGGAATTGGTATGTTGTGGCAAAGGATTATCAGTAGTGTGGAGGCTTTAACTAAGATTAGGAGTGAGATACCATGGTGTAAGAACTAAAACCCTCACCAAACCCTAAATTTAAGCCTAAAATTGAGGACAGTCTCAAAACCCACCTCATAGAACCTAAGACTTGAAAAATCATTGATTTCTAGCATTTTGATAACCATCCAATCAACTCCCAAGGTGTAATTGGCCATCATTGATCAACACAAGAAAAATACCCCAAATTAGGCCTACTCGGCCTAGTAGCCTTTTCTAGGCTTCTACACACAAAACATGAACCCGATTTTGTTGAGCAAGTTGGGGCTTGTGGTATCTTTGAAGGCAATTTAGATGTTGAAGAAACCTCTTTAAAAACCTCTGTGATAGCTTTGTGGAGCCATTTTGGGTTTGAGACCTAGTAGGTGGGGTTTGAGCAAATGAAACAAGGTAGCCAAGAAGACCATAAGAAGCAAGTTCTTAAACAAACCTTTACCTAGCTTCCTAAACCTCTTGGAGGAATTTAAAATGTTAGAGTATAGTCAGTGAGAAGCTTAAAGATTAGAGGTATGTGTGAGAAAGAATGTAGTGGTTGAATATAGTGAATAGTGGATGAGTAAGGGTATGAGCTCACTCAAAAGGGGAGTTTGTTAGGGAAGTGATGCATGAGTTTTTTAGCATTAAACCTTCAAGAATGATTTTGCAAACATATACAATTGTCACAAACAAGTCTTTTGGAAACAAATTGAGCCATTAGACATAAACATCCTTGTTGAGCACTTTCTAGCAAACTCCCTATCAGTTAGGGTTGTATTTTCGAGGTCTATCATTGTCAAACCCCACTGTTATGTTTCGACCTCCATTGATAGCCAAGATAATAGATAATGGATAAAATATATGGTATATGATAATGTGAGATAAATAAGATGGATAATATGCTATTGGAGATGTAATAAGAATAAGGAGGAAGAAACTCCCCTTCAACACCAAAGAAGCAAGAGCTTGACAGAGTGAAGGTGAGCACTAGGAACCCTCGAACACATAGTTGTGATGATGGTGACAAGATGAACAAAATACAACAATGAAAATGCAAAACAAATTATCAAGAAGATGTACATTTTGTAAAGAGCCAAAATGTACTAGAGAGATCGATTAATTTGATTAGATACCCAAAATGAAGCTCCCAAGGCAAGATAAGAAGCTTAGGAATGAAACCAATGTCAATGGCTATGGGAAGAGGCATAACAAATCCTTCTAGTTGTAGGTATAACACTCAAATGGCCACCTGCGGACTGCAGATTCATGGGATACTAGTGTGACATGTGAACATCTTCATGATACACAGGCATCTATGAGCCTTATATTCGACAAGGTCAAGAAAAGGACAAACTAAAGGGTGATGGAGCGATCCAAGCAGACAAAAGGAAAAAAAGGTAAAGGAGTTCTCCAATTAGCGTAAAGAGAAGGTGCTTATGTAGTGTGGATTTACACAGGATGCAATTTATGATACTACACTAGCACTTTGCCCTATTTGGGAATTTTGAGCATCATTTTCATGTAATTATTTATTTGTAGACACACTAAGATAAATTTTCACTCTTGTGTATAATTTTGGGGGATTTTGCACATTTCGTTGTGCTTTATTTTGTGCATGCACTATATTATAAAGTTCCATGGGAGTTGTGTAGTGCCTTTTTTTTTTCCATCACACCTTTGTTTGGTGAGTGTCCCTCCATGATGGCATCAAATCCTAGAGATTCTTGTCCCATGTGTGTGTTTGCATTGGTTTACACCATTTTTTAGTTGCAAGTACTTGTTGTGCATATTCAGATGTTTGTTCTCTTTCATGCACTACTTGGAAACATGTAATTTTATTTGACTTGTCATCTCTCTCCATTGTCAACATTATGGAGGGGGTTCTACTATTGGTGCTAATGCTTCCTTGATTTCTCTTTGGAGTGAGCTACACATTTAGTACTTGTTCCTATGTACTATCCAGATGTAGTGGCTATATTTTGGTGAGATGGAGCTTTTACCATGTAGATACTCCTGCATTCTAGTTTTGTGGAGGCAACTTATCCTTAGTTGATCAGTTATTTATACTATTGGCACATGTATTTGTTAGGATTAAGGTGCCATCTATTGTAAATCCTATGACATGGTTCTAACATCCTTGGAAAGTGTCCTAAGGCACTTAGAATCTATTGGGAAAATAATTTAGAATATTTAATTCTCACAATTATTTGTAATATATTCATAAGGGGTGATAGGTTATGTTGGTTCTCAAATCAATAGATTGGAAAATTCTATGAGTATGCCTAGCTCAATGATCAAATCTTACAATTGATTTGGCCAACTAATAAAGTGAACCTTTCAAGGTTGCTAACTCCCTCACTTCAGGCTCTACAAAACCTAGGTGGGTGTTCCTACTCACCAACTAATCGTCTTACTTGGTGTCTGGTATAGTAGATCTATACATTGTATTTTCTACCTTTGTTGTTTATCTCAAATTGGCATGTGGCTTTGGGATAAACTATCTTTCAATTATCCGATTTCTCCTACTCTCACTATCTTTTCTCTAATTTGATTCCTATTGTTTGCTAAACCATCCTTCCTTCTAACTTCTACTTATATCTCCTACTAACACAAAAAATGAAACTAAAAAAGTACAGATAAGTGATTTAAATTGAAATTTGTATGTAATCAGACCAGTGCCTTATTTATTTTGGGAAATAGAGTCATTCACTTGCAAACCCTATGTATAACTCTGAAAGACAATTTTTAAATCCTCCCTTGGATGGATCTATCAATTACCTAACCCTTAATGTTTACAATCATATGTCTTCCATTACAGTTAGTCTGATTGAATTTTTACAATTAGATGTCTTCAATTACAGCTAGTCTGATTGAATTTAACTCCCACAGAAAGACCAATTAGAATAAAATGCAAATAGCCACCATTTGTCTTAGATGCACTCTATATTTTTCCTAACTTGCAATTACAACATAAAATCTGCACACAAGGATTTAAGATAACAACCACTTGCCTCAAATGGTTATAACAGAGAACTAATCTGAAGATGAAAAAATCCATAGCACAATTTGAAAATAAAAGAATTGGCTCTTGTATTGCTTGAAAATATGTATTACAATGGTGATAATATCTTTACAATATCATGTATTACAAAATCTCCTTTTTTTCTAAAATCTCTAATGTTTTACATACAAATATCATATACTAGGATTATATCACTTCACTTCATCCATCACATCTCTTAGGTTGGTGCCTTTCTGACAATTTAATCGTTGCTGGAAATTGTTTGTAATTCATGTCATTTCAGCATAGGTTATACTAACGAGTTGTTACTGGTGTGATTTTGGTTTTTGGGTTACCTAAGCCAAACACATCTTGAATGGTGGTCAAGTTATCCCAATGAAGATCTTCACCTTTGATTATGCCTTTCTCTATAAGTTATTGCGATACAGGTATTTGATTGAGAGTGCACTATCGGAGTAGCTATTCTGATGTCATTACATATACTCATTTTTGGGATAAGTTTTTTTATCAGATTATAGATAATCCATTATTCTGATTTCATTAGTTATACCGATAGGGATATCATTTTCCTTCATCGCCATAGGTCTTATCGATATCAGCTCCTCGGTCATAAGTGCATAATTGGGCTAGTTTCCCCGATATCATTCTGTTTACCCATCAACAGAATAGTTTTAATGATCAGAATCTTGTTGACAAGCTATCCCAACTTCATCAATTATTCTGATATGCTTGCATAACACTCTTTTTGTATTTCTCTTCGCCAGGATGACATATCCCGAAATGTGTGTGTTTCGGGATAGTTTACTTTATCGGTATTGAGAAATATTGTTTGTTCGCCTTTGATTACTATTCTAATAGACATCCACATGCTTGAGTTGGTATAGCTATACCAAAATAGCGATACCAAGATAGTTAGTTCTATCAGAATCACATAGAATTGTTATCCCGCCTTTATAGTTGTTCCGATCAGTGCCTCAAACATCTTGTTCAGTCTAACTATATCGATATAATGCTTATCAGAATAGCTTGTTCTATTGGAATCACATAAAATTGTTATTCTGCTTTTGTTAGTCATTTTGACAAGCAAATAAGACTTGATGTTCGACATTGCTATCTCGATGTTCTTATTCAACACTTATTCATTGGATCTGGCTAGCTATCCCGATATCAGTATCTAACATTGATTTATCAGATCAAAATAGCTATTTCGATATAGTCATGAAATGTTTACTTAGTGAGGTTATCTTACTGATCTTTCTTGGGTTTATCAGAAATTTTTCACATATCATTAGGGCATAATGGTGACAATATGTGGGATTCTATGTTAGGTAAAATAAAACTTTTGTAGCTTCAACAAAAAACACAAAAGCTTGGTGATCATGGTAGGGGTATTGTTATGAATTTTAGGGTTCCAATAGTGGCTCTATCTGAGGATGAGGTGTTCAACAGAATACCTACAAGAATCCAGGTCAATCTCTGGGAAAAGCAGACCAAGTAATATGTTATATATATTCTTTTGATGGTGGGGATGGGGTATGTACAGATCGAATAATGAAATGAATCCTAATCTACTATGCATGGATGAGAGCTCCTTTCCTTAGGATAAGAAGTGCTTCAAGAATTGTCCATGCACTAGCAATTCTTGTTGCTCTCTTGATGTGTTCTGTAAGAAATATGAATCTTCACCTCCTTTGCTTGTGACAATGTATGGTCCTGTAATACCCTAAAAATGGTCATCTAAACCATGAGCCCCTAATCTCGACAACATCACCAAGGTCCTAACCAAAGGTAATTAAATAAATCTTGAGCACACAATTAATTCTTTAATCATCAAATGTCACATGGCAAATTAATTACTCAATATTAATTAAATATTTATTTAATTAATTAAATCATTCCAAGTAAATCATTTTAAACAATTATTTTATTTATTTAATTAAATATCTTTTGTACATTTAATCAAATAAATCAATTTGCCATTAAATCATCAAAAAGAGGAATTAATTTGAAAAATAAATCAAATTGCCATAAATCTTCAAAAAAAGAAACAAATCAAGAAAGAGGAATTAGAAATTATAAGCACAAATCTTCAAAAAAGGAAATAAATCAAAAAAGGAATTAATTGACCAAAAAAGAATTAAAATTGGAAAAAAGAAATCAATTGGAGATAATCTTGAAAAACAACTTAAAAATTGATGAATAATCTCAAAGAAAGCAATTAAAACAATTAAATCTTAAAATTGAATGAAATAGAGGATAAATCAGTTTTTTCTTGATTTAATCTTAATTTTAGTTCAATTTCCTTTAAAACTGAGAAAAGCATCCAATCACATCAATTCACCTGGATTGTGCTTCCTCTTGGAAAATCTTGACCGCTCATCATCATTTGATCTCAGTCGTTGGTTTCTTTTTGAATTTTCTATAAATTCAGGCTCTCATCTCTCATTCAAAAAAAGAGGCTGGAGAATATATTGTTATTATACTATTTTTGCTCTAGATTCATTGAGAATATTACATATTAATTATTTCATATTGATTAAATCATTTAGCTTAATATGGCTTAAATCTTGTTAGATTAATCTTGCATCCATCTAGTTAATATCATGCTCATATAGATTAAATCCTTCGTCTTGATGTTGTCTAGTCACTGGTATTGCTTATAATCTGAGAGCAATCTTATACTCACATCTTTTAGAAGGCAATGGGTCGATTTGTTATGGTTTTCATATTCATGCTTATATCTGACTAACCATGCATGTAATGACTTGAATGAAGTGTTGTGTCTTGCAGATACAGATACAGGTCCACTTTTCACACACACATTTTTGGTGCCCACCGTGGGGCAGAAAACTACTTTTTCAGCCTCAAAATCATTATTTTTATCCTACAGGTTTCATCCATACAGTCTCTGTAAAAAATCGTACGAGCAGTTTCACTGCATCGTACGACATTATATTGAAGCCTGTGGTTTATCGTACGACACAATATTATATCCTATAAATTGTCATACAAATCAGAATATGGACTCGTACAAAATACTGCTTCTGTTATCTTCTGTCGTTTTGTATTGATTTCTGACTTGTACGATAAAAGTTTT
Source organism: Cryptomeria japonica (assembly GCF_030272615.1). Lineage (NCBI taxonomy): Eukaryota > Viridiplantae > Streptophyta > Pinopsida > Cupressales > Cupressaceae > Cryptomeria > Cryptomeria japonica. The sequence goes on along the minus strand of NC_081410.1, from coordinate 368,521 downwards.
TTGTTGTTCCATTTTATGAGAATTGTCGTACGATTATGTTCTCTGTTAGATTAAAAACAAATTACTTTTCAGGGTTTTTTGAATTAAATTTTGATTACGTTGACGCTAACCCTGACTTGTCTTTTGTTTGCTTGGTATTTTCACAGCCTGACCAGTTTCTTGCAGGACGCTTGTCAAAGAATTTATCAATTAAACATATGCCTGTCAAAGAATGAAAAAAACATGACTACTGATGCGTTGTTTTTGTAGGTTGCCTAAAGAGAAATCAATCAAACATTGTGTATTCTTTAATTTTTTCTAGGTACCTAACTTGCTATCTGGGTAATGAACAAATCTGTCTTTTGTGCTTTTTTGGAAAATTCTGAGAGCTAGGAGAGTATGCTCTTGTCTTTCTAAGACAATCAGAAATCTAGACCCTTGAGGCTTTTTCTTTGTTTGAGATTTGTACATCTTTAGCAAGCCTGCCCTCCCGAGGGGTTGAAAAACTCTTAAAGCCATTACGGCCGGTGTGAGGGGAATGACCTAACTGGGATCGGCTAAACACCAAGTACTCCAACCCACTATAAAATAAACATGATTTGATGAAAATCAAGTCAATGACAGTGCTCAGGAATAGCTCTCCTCGGTACCTTCGGCTATATTGAACCTTGGTTTTCAAGGCTGAGAGACCTCTTAATTGAGTTTATACCTCGATGTGCTGAACAGAACCCTTACTAGATCCAATTAAAATTAGAAGCTACCCAATTCACCTCCGAAAGGTTGATAATCTTTGTGCAAGAGAGATAGTAACTCTCCCAAGACACTTGCCATACTGTGCCCCCATTAGCGTTTGCAGTAAGCTAATATGGCATTGAGAATCCATTGCGTGAGACTCAGCGACCATATTCTGATTAGCTATTGGGTGTGTACCTAAGTCAACAAGCAAAGGTTTTCTTCTCTAAGCCAACTTCCATAGGGTTTGCATGATGTGATTGGAGTTACTATTCATACTGCATGTTTTCTGTGTTTTCATCCCTCAAACTAAAACTAGAATACTAAAACTAGAGAAAACAAATCAACAAACTCAGTGATCAAAGCTCTGTCTGTGTCACAAACTAGTCTATCATGTTCAAAAATCAGTCCATCTCAGAATTGCTCATACTTAGTTGTCATACCCAGCCATTGAACAACTCAGAATTTTTGTCTTTGTCCTGTTAGCAGTCGTATGAGCCTAATCATTTGTTATCCTGCACCATATCTTGTGTCGTACGAGTCTACTAATTTGTCATCCTAAGCTCAATCCTCTATCGTACGAAACCCAGAAGTCTGTCGTTTAAAGCTAAATCTCGTGTCGTACGAGACAAAACTGCAGAGAATCATTTGTCATTCGGGACCTACCCATTTGTCGTACGGTACTAGGCAGCAACTCATACGAAACAAAACTCTTGTCGTCCTGCACCTATTATATTGTCACACGGTCTCAGAAATTATGTCGTACGAGTCTCTGATTTTGCCAGTCCAGAATAGTCAAACCTGTCCAAAATAGTCTACAGCAAGCCTAAAACTAGTTATCATCCTCCTGAGCATAAACAGCCTTGATAGTGTACCTCTTTCATTGCGTTGCACGATTTTGTCGATAATCTTTAAGCTAGTTCAAACAAACATCTTATCAAACCTAAGTTAACTTAGATAACGTCTTACACAGGATATATCATTCTTGAAACCAGACCAGATCTTAGTTACTTCTCTCAAATCTCTACGTTAAATGAACTACTAGCTACAATTTAATCTTGACTTCTGCAACACATCTCGCTCTTAGTCCTGTCGGTTACAAAATGTCTGTTCAAACCAGAAGCTCTCGCAACAAAACAAACAAAGTAAATGAAACACCCTTTTCGTCAAACGACAATCCATTCTTCAAAGAAAACCCCTTTCAAAGTAAATCATCCTCATCACAAATACCAGTTTATAATTTACCAATCTTTGGTCAGCCCCTATCTCCCACCATGTCTGGAGAAAGGCAAGAAAGAGAAGCTATTAAATGAGATACTCATGAAGATTTCAGCAATCACGCCACTAATAGTGATTCCTCATCAACTGAATCTGAGCTTCTTGAACCTCCTGAAGTCAAAGTACATAGATGTCAGAATGATAAAGAATTCCGGAAAATGATGAAGGTCATCATGGCTAGGGAAAAATAAGACTATTTCCTAGAATTAGCAAAGAAAGACACCAAACTCCCTACTGGTTATAATGTGGAGGCCCTCGTCGCTAAAGAGGAAGAGACACCGTGGGGAAAAATAAGCAAACAAATGCAAGCATTACAAACTACGGTCACAAGAATAGAAGACAAAGATAAAAAGCCAAAACAATATTCTCTTGACACAATATGCCCATTCCCATTTGACAAAAACATTTACATGTCTCCATTTCCTTCACGAGTTGAGATCCCAAAATTTGACAAATATGATGGTACCTCAGATCCTCAAGATCATGTCAGAGAGTTTTGTGTCGCTTCTATGGAGTTCATGCACGATCAAACATACCTCATGCACCTTTTCCCAAGGAGTTTAGGGGGTCAAGCCATGGAATGGTTCTCAAGTCTACCCAAAGGGATAAATTTTTTTGAAGAACTCATCCAACTATTTTTGCAACAATACTCATACAGCATTCAACATCCTATGACTATGATAGATCTCTACAATACTAAACAGAAAAAAGGGGAGCCTTTTCTCACTTTCCTCCAACGTTGGAGAAAGATGTTATCTAGGTATCTATGACCTATCCCAGACTCTGAGAAAATGGATATATTTGTCAATAACCTAGTCCCAGAACTGAAATACAGTATACAAATGCAAGTACACCCATCATTTAATAAAATGGTAGATAATGCTATTAGGATGGAAGATGTGCTCATAAAGAAAGGGGATATCTCACTTTGGAAGGAAACACAACAAGGTTCTAGCTCTAAAGAAAAGAGTAAATACTGGAAATATGGCAAAGATAGCAACAAGAACATTGTTAATGATGGAGTGGTAGATATTGTCCAAGCAAAAACAAAATCCACAATATTTAACTTGGCCAGTGGCACGCAAGCACTCAAGGCAGCTGAAACTACAACAGAGAATCCCCCAAAGAAAACAAGAGAATGGTTTAAAGAAAAACCTTGGCTTTCAAAGCCTAAGCGTGATTTTACTCCTCTGGATGAATCATATGAATCAGCTTTTAAAAATTTATTAGCAAATAATCTGATAACATTGGCAGACAATTCTAGACCATATGACCCAGAAATTAGACCCAAATGGTGGAGAGAGAATGAATATTGTGACTACCATCAGAACAAGGGACATAACACAAACAACTGCATGAAACTCTGACATGAAATCCAAGATCTCATTGATGCAGGCAAGATCGTTGTTGGAAATCATGCGACTAATGCTGATCATAAGGCCTTTAAAGATCCCTTACCCAATTATGAACAAGGAGATTCCTCAAAATCCAAGGGAGGAGCTAGAGTCAATTATACCTACACTAACAATGATAATGTGATCAACATGATTGAATCTACTCAAACTGAACATTGCAATGTGATCATAGTCCAGGATCACCAAAGTCAAACTACTAATGCCATGACTCGCACTCAAAGGAAGATTACTCTCCCAGGAGCTAGTTCCTCAACTTTCGATCAAACAACATCAAATCTACCAAATAGACAAACAAACACAATCATGGCTAAATCAAAATAATTGGCTTCATCGTCTTCTCCTGGTTATAGTATTGTCGAACAACTGAAGAGAACCAATGCTCAAATCTCCATTTTGGAACTACTTAAGATCTCTTCTACTCATAGAGAGGTCCTGGACAAGGCTCTACTTACCACCAGTGTCCCAAAGATTTAGACATAGATCAGTTTCAATCTATGGTCGGTCACCTGACCTCACCTCATTACCTCACTTTCTCTGAAGAAGATGATAACTCACTGAGTCACCCACATAACCAACCATTACACATTGAAGCCATGATCCATAAACACCGTGTTAAATGTGTTTTGATAGATGGAGGTGTTGGGTTGAATATTTGTACTTACAATCTATTAACACAGCTAGGATTTTCTGAAAATGTTATTGATCCAACAAAGAAGATAACAATCAAGGCTTATGATGAAGAAGAAAGAACTTCTAAGGGTTTGGTACTATTACCAATCAGAGTAGGACCTATGGAAAGAGATGTCATTTTTCAAGTTTTGGATCTTCATCTTTCATACAACATCTTACTGGGTAGGCCATGGATTCATGAAATGAAAGTTGTACCATCTACGTATCATCAATGCCTGAAGTTTCCTTATAATGGAGTTGAAGTCAGTATTCCTACCAATACAAGCTATACCTGCAATGCATTAACGCAAAGTGCTGATACTTTTGTTCCTCATAATAGAGCAGCTTCTGCAGTTGACAATTCAGAATCTTTGCTGAAAGATTTATAAAAGAAATCGAGAATCACAAACATTGGCATGGATGGATACAAGATAGAGCCTATACTCTCACTAATGTCTCTTCCTCCATCACCAAGACAGTCAGGAAAACCATTAGAGGTTATGAAGCCATAAATTTCAACTCCAAAAGTCATTTATGATGGTCTCTTTATACAGTCCTCTACTTCTCTTGCAGGCGAAATAGAAAAAGATGATGTCCTCAAATCACTTTTCAAAGAAGATAGTGCAAACAAAGAAATATGACATTGTGAGATTTCCTCGACACAATATGGTCTAGGATATAAGATGCTTAAGCACATGGGATATTCCGGTGCTGGTCCCCTAGGCAAGCGTCAACAAGGTATTGTTGAACCCATTCAGTTACAAACTAAGTCTGCCAATGATAAAGCTGGACTGGGATATGATCCAAAAAAGCAATCAGATCAAAAGCACACGTCTCACCACCAATGTAAGGGGAAGAAAAAGGTACTACCTTTAACAACACAAGAAATTAATACTCACCAAACTTAGGAAGAGTGTGACGATGAACAACAAGAATTGCCCACCTAGAGAGAGGAAATGGATGGTAATCAAGTTCCAGTTATATTAGCTACAATACCATAGGAAGTAGAAGTCCCAGAGGATATGAGAGACAAAGTATATAGAATCAGAGAATTGTTTGCACCACTAAAAGTTCCAGTCACATATACTAGCAGACAACAAGTAGATGATTGAGAAACTGATTCAAATGAGTATGAATGGAGTCCAGACCATATCTCGGATACATCTACTATAGAAACCCTTGAGGAATCCAGTGATATCATAGATGACACACAAGAGCTCATACACCTTAGAATACACAAGGAAATAGAAGAAATCAGATTAAAAAGACAAGAAGACTATGAACGACAGCTAGAGAAAGATTAGACACAAGAATTTCCTTCACCTACCAACCCTCCTAATGAGGTAGGACAAATCAGGTACAGAACTACAAAAGAAGAACTAGAAGCTATAGAAACAGAACCACTCATCAGTCCAGAGGAAGTTGAATGGAACAGACGACAAGGATTAACAGAACCATCAAAGTCATGTCCACAAGTGTGTCAAGTAAAAGCAATCAATTAACCAAATCATGAAGGAACTTGCAGCATCAAAGATGTGGGTGTTGATACTATATATACCTTCACTAAGCCACTTGAAAATGAGTCAACAACTTCATCCTATGACTCTAATGACTCAGACATGAGCTCTATTTATAACAACAACTATTCAACAATGCATTATTACTACTCTGTCATGAATGATGAGATACTGTCTACTATCACACCACGGTATGTAGTCCACTTTGAAGTAGGTGACGATGCTAGAAGTAGGTCGGTTGGGTTAGGTCCAATAAATACTAACATGAATTTCAATAATCGTGTCGTAACTCTTCCTAGCCTCGAGACACATATGCAAGGTAGTCTTCTGGAACTTGACTAGTCGATCTGAAGCCATGATGATAGTACCATGAACTCCCTTGAGCCTGTTCCAACCTTATCCTTAATGCATCTGAAACTGATTGATTGTACTCTTTATAACCAACCCTTGAATGTACCTACTTTTGCCAATGACTATACATTAGCCTACTATCTCAATGTAGTTGAACCCATGTTCTTTTCCACCAGCGAACATAATGAAAATATGACTGAAGCGGATATCAAGTATCTTAGTCGCAAAAACAAGAAAAATAAAAATAAAAGATTTGATGGTGAAAACCACATTATGGCAGTGTCAGAATCTAAAAAAGAGAAAATAAAGGACGTACGTAAGGGTGAAAACCTCTCTGAGGCGCGTGAAGGTGAGATGCTTGATATACTGCCAAGTCACTTCCATGAGAGATCTTCCATATTGATCGAGCCAACTCAGCCAGTAAACATTGGGAGTCAAGAGACACCACACATCATTCATTTAGCTCAATCACTATCAACAAAAGAGTTAAAAGATTTTAGCAACCTTTTTTTAGAAAAGAAGATCAACTTTACATGGACATACTTAGATATGCTAGGAATAGATCTCGATCTCATCATGCATCACCTCTCTATTACACCAGGATTTAAATCAGTCAAGCAAAAACTCCATAAGATGCATCCCCATGTGGCACTGCTAGTCAAGGCTGAACTGGAGAAGTTGCTAAAAGCTGGATTTATCAGAGCTATAGACTATGCAGAATGGATATCAAATATAGTACCTGTATCAAAAGCAGACAAATCTATTAGAGTTTGCACAAACTTTAGGGATCTCAACAAGGCATGTTCGAAAGATGATTTTCCATTGCCAAACATTGACATGATAGTAGATATGACTGCTGGATATGAGATGTATTAATTAATGGATGGATTCTCTAGTTACAATCAGATCAAGATAGCACCTGAAGATCAAGAAAAGATAGCTTTCACATGTGCATGGGGAGCCTTCTGCTGGAATGTTATGCCGTTTTGTCTAAAGAACGCAGGAGCAACTTACCAAAGAGCAGTAACCACTATCTTCCATGATATGATGCATAAAAACATGGAATATTATGTTGATGACACCCTAGTAAAGACTAAGAAGAGATCTATGCATATTCAAGAGCTAGGCCTCATACTAGATAGAATGGAAAGATTCAAGCTTCGTTTAAATCCTAAAAAGTGTGCATTTGGAGTAACATCAGGAAAATTGCTTGGTTACATAATTTAAAAAAAAGGAATTGAGGTTGACCCTGAAAAGGTCCAAGCTATAATGGAAATGCCTCCACCCAATAATATCAGTCAGATGAGAAGTTTACAAGGTCGTCTTCAGTCAATAAGGCATTTTATATCTCAGCTAGCAGACAAAGCTCAACCCTTCACGAAGGTATTAAGGAAAGGGATTCAATACAATTGGGATAAAGATTGTGAATGAAATTTACAACAAATCAAAGAATAACTTTCTAATCCACCCATATTAATGCCACTGATTCAAGGTAAGCCATTGATCATGTACATATCAACTACAGATACTTCACTGGGGGCACTTCTGGCACAAAAGGATGACAATAAAAAGGAACGAGCTATCTATTACATCAGCAAAACATTAGTGTCGTATGAAATGAACTACACTATAATAGAGAAAGCATGCTTAGCATTGGTCTTTGCATCACAAAAATTAAGGCACTATATGTTGGCACACTCTATTAAGTTGGTAGCTAAGATTGATCCACTCAAATATCTTCTCAGTAAAGCAATGCTTACAGGAAGACTAGCCAAATTGGTTATGGTCCTTACAGAATTTGATATTGAATATGTGAAATGTAAAGCCATCAAAGGACAGGTTATTGTGGACCAACTTACTGAGGCTCCACTTGAAGACAATCAACCTCTGCATATAGAATTCTCAGATGAATCAGTCATGCACCTGACTGAACAATCATAGAAGATGTTCTTTGATGGGTCTTTCACTCAACATGGTTCTGGTGCCGGGATACTTTTTATTACTCCCCAAAAATACTATATTACAAAAGCTTACAAGATTTTCTTCCCTTGCACAAACAACATTGCAGAATATGAAGCTTTGGTAAATGGGATCAAGCTGGCCATCGAGTGGAAGATTATTGAATTACACATCTATGGAGATTCACAACTCATCATCAACCAAATCAATGATCTATATCAGACAAGAGATGAGAAATTGATGCCTTATAAGAGAATGGTGGATGATCTCAAGAAATACTTTACCTTCGTATCATTTCAGCAGATCCCCAGAACAACAAATAGAGCAGTGGATGCAGTGGCCACTTTGGCATCTATACCACAGCTACAAGAGTCTAATTTTTGCTTTGAATTCCTAGTGGAAGAGTTACATTACCCTGCCTATGATTCTCTCGAGTCCTAGGTAGTCTGTTCTATTATTGGACATGCCTCATCTCGTTATAGCCACATTTACTCTTACCTGCGTGACCAAGTTGTCCCTGTTAATCTTTCTCGCAATGAAAAAAGGAACCTAATCCAAAATGCGTCATGGTATGTCATCATTGGTAACAACCTATTCAGGCGAGGTTTAGATAATACTTTGCTTAGATGTCTATAAATTGAGGAGTCCCAACACGCATTATCCAAGGTTCATGAAGGTGTTTGTGGATCCCATTCGAAAGGTCTAACTTTAGCATGAAAACTACTAAGGGCTGGCTACTACTGGCCAGACATGGAAAAAGAAGCTATAAAATTTGCTAAAACCTGTGAAAAGTGTTAGTTGCATGGGCACCTTATACACGCTCCAGCAAGAGATCTCATACCCTTTTTGACACACTGGTGCTTTCAACAGTGGGCGTTTGATATAATTGGCCAAATATATCCTGCATCATCTAATGGACACAAATTTATTATCACTGCCACTGAGTACTTCACTAAGTGGGTAGAAGCGGTTCCGCTCATCAAATCAACTGACAAACAAGTAGCTCTTTTTATTGTTAATTATATCATCTACAGGTATGGTATACCTTCATCCATTATAACTGACAATGGAGGACAATTCAAGAACAAAGATCTAGACAAACTCTATGAGAAATTTAAAATCAAACAACACTGGTCCTCAGTATATTACTCTCAAGGTAATGGACAAGCAGAGGAATCTAACAAAAACCTACTGACTATCTTGCACAGAACAGTGAACAAATCCGGGAAGGATTGGCATCTACAGCTCAATCCTGTGTTATGGGCTTATACAACAAGTATCAAAACACCTACTGGGGCTACACCTTTCTCTTTGGTGTATAGGTCCGAAGCAGTATTACCTATTGAAGTAGAAATACCATCTCTAAGAGTTTCCTGGCAAGGTCTTGTTACTGATGAAGACTATAGAATATCTAGATTGCAAGAGCTCAAATTGTTGGATGAGCGTCGGCAAGTGGCTTTTGATCATCTCAGAGTGTATCAAAAGAGAATGCCCATAGGATATAACAAAAAGGTTCGACACCGATAATTTCAGGTTGGTGACTTAGTTCTAAGAGAAAATCCTAAAAATCAATAGTTTTGAGACAACAAAGGGAAGTTTGAACCCAACTGGTTGGGTCCCTATATGGTTACTACAGCTTTTGGCTCTGGTGCTTATCAACTCTTTACATCAAAAGGAGAACAGCTCCGCAAACCGATCAACACCATCCATCTAAAGAAATTCTTCACCAAAATATTCTCTGCTCCAGCAGCTTATACAACATAACAGTCTTGAAAAAATTCTAAAAATCAGAAAAAGTCTTGAAAAAATCCTAAAAATCAGAAAAAATCTTGAAAAAATCCTAAACATCAGAAAATGTCCTGAAGAAATCATAAAAATCAGAAAAAGTCCTGAAGAAATTCATAAAAAAAAAAGAAGAGAAAATGTCTTGGTGAAAACCTGGTAAACAGGCACCTCGGTAAACAAAAAAATGAATCTCTGCCAAGCAGGTGAAAACCTAGTAAACAGGCACCTCTTGTACTTAAGCGCTCCATTTACAAACGCAACGTTGACATTCCCGCTTTCATGCATCTTTGCTTTTGCTTGTACATATTTCAATCACTTTTGTGACATCCTAGTTCGTTGGAACCCTTATGGCTTGAAACCGATCATTGTCATAGTCTTAGGTTAATCGACAAGAGCACATTACATGTCCTAAGCAGTGTCAACCAAGTCAACCTTACGTCAGTGAAACCTGGTCGTCCACTTCGAGTCAGTCACCTATCTCCTGACTACTGAAGAGTTTTATCACTGAGTTAACAAGCAAAGCAACATTACTGAAAACAATCACTAAACAGTTTGAGCTGTGCATGGAAATTTTCTTTGTGTGTTGTCTTTTATATTGGTTTTCGATTATTATCCCTCTGAGTAACTCGAGGAAGTTTATCTTGACTAAGAGGAGCAAGGATTGGAGGCATAATATTTTCTTGTTTTTTGCTTGTATGAATGATCCTAATGATCTAGAAACATCTAAATTAGTTAGGTGTTTGTGATAAGAGCCTTCACATCAAGGTGGAATCGCCTCACATACCTCGACTCTACTTATTTGAATGCTATAGGGAGGTTCCCATCATTCCTTTGTTCGTTTTGAGGGAATTTCTTTATCATGCAATCCGAGTCCCTGCGACATCTGTCCAAGGATATGAATGAAAAAAGGGTCATTGTGGACAAGATCATTAATATTGCACATGAAAAGAAAGGAACTCTACTCTTCCTGCTATAATTGTAAAACACTCAATGATGAAAATTAAGCTTTTCAAAATCCAGTGACTAGGTTTAGGTTGCCTCTCATCTTGCATTTCATTCTACATCTCATGAATTTCAAGTGATTTTGGTATGGTAACAATGATTTCTTTATCTTCTGAATGAGAGTTGGAGCATCATCATTTCTTAGCTAAGTGGTCTCTTTTCATCATTTCTCTGATCGAGTACTTGTGTATTGAGATGTTAGTTGCATACATAAGCATGTAATATAGATTCATGCATTTATTTACATTCATCTTATTGCATAGAAAAAATGAAAAAAATTGCATTGCTCATTACTCATTCACATTCATTTATTTGCATATGAAAAGAAAGAAAAATAGACATCCATGATCATTTGCATTCATACATTCATATTGAAAAGAAATGCATACATATAGAATAAAGCATATAAAAGACATCTCATAAGCGAATCAACACAAGTACGATGAAATCAAATCGGATCTCGTATATATATATATATATATCATGTCAAGTCTAAGCATACAAAATGATGTCGAATGACATATACAAACTCCCATCGGAGCAAGAATCGTATAGGCTACAAAAAATGGGTGTGTCTACAAAATATATATCCGAGCTACAAAAAGAAATAATCTATCTCGCACCCTCTCCCTCATCGCCTGGTGGATGAGGGGGAGCCTGATGCCCGGGATCCTGACAAGGTGCCCGAGCTCCCTCTGATCATGCCATATACTGCGAGTAGGGTATCACCTGCTGTGCAATAGGAACTGCAACACTATATGCTGGTACATAGTAGGCTGCCCTACTACTCTGAAGAAGGACCTCCTATCGTAAAGCCTCTATCTCTGCTCTTGACTCTACTCTCAATGATGTGATCTAGCGATCCCGCTCGGCCCTCACCTCGGTAAGGTGGCGATCCCGCTCGGCCCTCACCTCGGTAAGGTGGCGATCCCGCTCGGCCCTCACCTTGACAAGTTGTTGGTCTTGCTCTGCCAGCTGAGTCTAAGCCACTGTCAACTGTGATTGCAGCTCTACAAGACATGCCCTCATCAACCGCCCTGCGTTAGTCCCCTGCTCTCTCATAGGCTCTCCACCCCTATCTCCACCTGTTTCTCCACCCTTCCCATCCCATCACTGCCAAACCTATCTCGGAGCTATTTGCTCCTCCTCAGTCCCACCCAATCTCACTCCTACATGCCCTAGGGATCCGCCCTCACCCCTCTGTTGTCCAACATCAACTGGCACCCTACTTCTGCTAGTACCAGGATCACCACCACTCCATCATGGAGCCTCAACTCTCTGTGCATGTCCCTTCTTGTGGCCCTATTCCTGTCCCTGTGCCGATGTGAGGGCATCATCCTCAACATCCTCAATATGAGGAGCCTGCGCACCTGGATCTGTGAATCGAGGGAACGAATGCTACTGAAAATAATCTCTATACTGGGGCAATACCCCCACATCCGCTACATCATCCATGTAATCCCACCTCAGGTGGTGTAAACCAGTCAGCTCCTGCATCGCCAAAGCATAAGACAACCGTAGAGACCATCCCTATCTCTCCTCATCTGTGTAATGTGCATACGTTGTGTACTCCTGCAAGATCCCCTGAGGCCAGCCATACTGCCTCATCACTCAAAGAACAACGAATCGCTCCACAATAGTCTGTGATCTCCCGATCAGTGGGCGTGTAATAAAAAGGTCCCTGCGAACCATCCGCCAGTCATCCCATGGCTCTAAGCCTCTGTACGGTCTCCATACAATGGCTATCAGGTCATCTAGCTATCGTCTCCAAAAATCTGTCTTGCCCAGATGGGGTTGCGTAATGTATCCAACATACCTATATATAATCGGTTGCTTGAGCTCTGTACTGTCATCTACTATGGGCTGACAAATGAAAAGGTGCTCCCAAGCCCACACTTGCAAAAGATATACACCAGCGGCCATGCTTCACCCATCTCTATACATGATCTCATGCATCTCTCGATACATATGGGCCAATAAACATGAACCCCAGCCAAGTCTATGAGGGGTCTCTATCAACCTCTCTAGCATCTGACCCCATCAGCACTGGAAGCCCTGCTGCCCTCTGTCTGACATCATAAAACAACCTATGAACCCTGATAGAACGTATGCCAGAGGAAACTCCTCACTGTACCTACTCATCAGTATGTCCCAACTCATGGAACGAGTCAAAATATCAAGATCATTGAAGACATGCCTCACTGCCTGTAATCCTAGAAGGTGCCCTGAATCATAATCTACCTTATCCCCAGCAAAAGGGATACAGAGGATCCTATATACATCCTCGGGAGTGATAGTCAACTCCCCCATCGGCAGATGAAACATGTTATGCTCCGAATGAAAACACTCTACCAATGTCATGAGCATTCCGTAGTTCACAGGGATATCGGGTAATCTCAATAGATGAGTCAAGCCACACAAGTCAATATGAGCCCACTCAACCTCAAATAAATATTGAACTAATGCCATAGTAGGAGGATAAACGCATCTAAACAGAACAGGAGGTAATCGAACCTGCAAAAACCCAACAATGAAGCATCAGAAAACATTCCACATGAGCCTACAAGAGAAGCAAAACATCATGCAAATCCAACTAAGTCAAATGCAAAATCAAAATTTCACGTTTAGACCTTCAAAATGCTCACTGTCTCTCAAACGACAAAACATAGATAAGCAAAATTTTGTACGAGTCAAGAATAAGTGTAGTACGACAAAACAACCCCAAACAACAAACTATTGGGTCTCGCACGATAAAATGGTCTCTTATGAAGGTTGTCGTACGATACAAGGGTGCATCCCGAATGACAATTCTAATGACCTTAAACGACAAAATAAATTATGCTAGTTACTCGTACGAGACAAAATCCTGTCTCGCACGATAAACTATGACGCTTGACCCCAAACATGCGAAAAACTTGCAAAATGAATAAAAAAATTCAAAATTGAAAACATAAACAGGCTTAAGATCGATCACTTACCGCTGGCTCATAGTCTCAGGGTCGATTATGTCTTCTCTGGCACTCAAATCGATGTTGATGAGTAGGGACCACCATTTACATCACAGAAGGCTTTTTGAATTTTCAAACTTGGAGGGTTAAAATGAATTGAAAATGACACTTTTGTCCCATATATAGCCAAAAACCTAATTTTTCAACTTGCTCCGATGGACATGAAAATTGTACCATTAGCTAAATAGGCTATCCTGAGTCCATTTTCGGGATCGAAATCAAAATTCGAGATCATTTTGCTAGTCAATTTCATGATGTTGACCGCTTAGCACTTTCATCACAAGCTCATTCTTTCTTCTAATTACGCTCAATTTCTCGTTAATCAATGCTGAATCTCAATTTAATTTCTACAAATCAACTTTGTGCTCAATTTCTTATCAATCAACGCAAAATTTTCAAAAATTCCTTTGAATCAATTTGTGCTCAAATCATTATCATCGCTCAAAATTGCCTATAATCATGTACCCTCGCTATCTTTCAATTTCACTCTCGAGGGGGCATACTCATGACCTTATGACCTCACATCTTCAATGTCGATAAATTTTTCAAATCTTCATAAAAAGTCGAGCAAAACATCCTTTTCAACCAAAGAAAATCAAATAAGATCTCATTGCTAGGGGCGTCTCAACTTCATCACTTTATATCAAGTTGTGATTTCTAAATCAAATCAATCTCTAGGGGCATATCAGTTTCATCGCTTCAAATCAAGCTGATATTTGTCTTCATTTGAATCAATCTCTTAACGTTAATCAATTTCGTCGCTTTTTATCAAGCTAATTATTCGTTTAAACTCAATCAAGAGTTTAAAGAGTATCTTTAATCACACTCAATCTAAGAAGGTGTTCAGTATTCATTGCTTTGGATCAAGCTGGATAGTTTATCTTCGCTCATCGTGTCTTGATCAATCAAATTCAAGATCAATTTTATCATCACTCACTGTGTCTAGATCAATCAAGTTCTAGATTAGTAAGATTTGCTTCTTGATCAATCAAGTTCAAGTTCGGTATCTTTTCTCTCTATCATTCCTAGTTCAATCAAGTTTGGGATGGTATCGCTTTAATCAGACTTCATTCAGCTTCATCGCTTCGAATCAAGCTAAACACCTCGTTTTTCATCTAGTTCGTGATCAATCAAGTTCAGAACTGGTAAATTTAAGTCAATTTTGAATCATTTGTTTTTGTTAGTAACTTTTTGTATGGGATAGTGGCTGCTCAAAATTAACACACCAAATTTACTCTGAAAATTATTTAAATTAACTTCCCTGAGTCTAAATACATTCTAAATTTATTTCCATAAAACTTCTTCCTTTGCTCACAAACTGAAAACCATGTCCAATATAAAGCTACTAACTCATAAAAATAACTGATAAAATGACAATCAAAACACTCCTAAATTAAGTCACCTACATGCAGTCTTTCTTCTCAGTGATTGAATCTAAAAAAACAACTAAAAAGTAGGCAAATTAATTAGCATATCATGCCACCAAAAATAGCTTCTTTAAGCTCCAAAAAATCCTACTCAAACTACTTATAAATTAAAAAAATAAATTTAGCTTTCTAAAACAAATCTGAGGCTGCTATAAAATTTACAACTAAAATAGAACTATTATTAGCTTCATCCATATTAGAATAATATCTTTCTCTTTGTGTTATTAATGGTTATTTAAGTTGTTTCTAATTTCGCCTCTAGTTAACGATTGTTTCTTTTAGAAACATCGTCTTTGTAACTCTATTTAAAGGAGCTTTGTCTCCTTGATTAATTGAACAACATCAATTCTTTGAAATCCATATGCTTTTGCATCTATATTATGGTATCAGAGCAGAGAATTAAATTCTTTTTAAATTTCTTTGTTATTCTAAAAATTTTCGAAAGGAATTTTTTAGAAAAAATTTCAAAAGTGGTTTGCTTCCAGTTCGCGGATTTTTTTTGCCGCAAATCGCATAGCGTGTCTTTGCCCTCGATCCACGTCTATTCTCCACATGTTTTTGCTCGATCTGGTTCATTCACGACCGCCTAGGGTTTCTGCAATTTTCAATTGGGGGTTTGACCCTTCAGTTCAAGTGGAAATTTTATTCTGGTTGCAGATTCGTGGTGGGTTTTTCGAGACCTCGACTGGGTCATCGTCAGATTTTTTGGGGTGCATCATTTTCCGTGCCTCAATTTTTGAGCCGTTAGATCTGCATTCTAATTTTAGATTCTTGGTGGGTTTTTCAAGAACTTTTTTGGGTTGGTCTCATTTTTTCTGGGTGCCTCGTTTTCCGTACATTGAATTTTGTGCCAACGAATTTTCCTTGGAATTTGTGAATGTACTTGTTTCACATTGAACTTCATACCTCGGGTTTTGTGCATTCAACATCTTCTCAGTACCTCATTTTTTGTGCCTTGAAAAGCGTGAAGATGGCTTATGGGCATCGATGTTTGTTTCGACTTTTAATATTTTTATACCTGAAAAAAATTCTAATAGGTTTTAATATTTTTTTCTCTTAAAAAAATCTGGGGGTTTTAATAATTTTGTCCTCAAAAATTATCTGTGGGCTTTTAAATATTTTTTGTTCTTGAAAAAAATAATGAGAGGGTTTATGATTTTTTCCTCAAAAATTGTACTTTGTTGCAGTTTGTTTTTAGTCACACCTGGAGTTGTTGTGCGAACATCTGCACTAGTCTCTTGTTTGCAATCTATTTTCGAGCATCTTGCTCATCTACAATAGTTTGGAAGGTTTGTCAATTTTTTCCTCAAAATCGTGACAGTTGTTCTTGGTGTGTCTCTAGTTACAGGGAGGAACAGTTCTCCAACATCAGGTTGAACGGTTGGTGTTGTTTTGGGTATCTCCAAAAGTTCTGCAGTTTTTGAGAGAGTCAGTGGCAGACTCATCTCAAGTGGCAGAGTTAGTGGCAGGCTCTTGTCTTCTATTGTAGCGTGTTCTAAGGAGAAGGGGGCAACCTTCTCTGTTATTTCTCTTGGTAGTTAGAACAATGACCATTAAGAGAGGGTATTAGAATAATATCTTTCTCTTTGTGTTATTGATGGTTATTTAAGTTGTTTCTAATTTCGCTTATAGTTAACGATTGTTTCTTTTAGAAAGATCGTCTTTGTAACTCTATTTAAAGGAGCTTTGTCTCCTTGATTAATTGAACAACATCAATTCTTTGAAATCCATATGCTTTTGCATCTGTATTAGTCCAAAACACCTAGAATTGTAGAATATATTGAGACATCTTCAGCAATAATTATCTTTGTCTTCAACAGCAGCTATCTATCATTTTCAAAAGCAACTGTCAGTTATCTTTGTTAGCAACAAAAATGTCTTCAACGACACCAGCAATTCAACTTCAAAATTTCTCCTAACTTCATCGGCATTCTGCTGTTTCACATTAGAATTTCCTATAGTGTTGTCTCCAGTTGTTTGTTTGGGTATTAGCAGTGTGGTTTTACAGTTGTGATCTGTTCCTTGGTTGCGTGTGATTTGCCTTGTGTTGAAGTGTTTTTACTTGCACATGTTAAATGGCACTCAGAATGTGACCCAATTTCTGTTTAGAAGTTTCATTTACACACTCTCGAAAAGTGTTGTGCAAAGTTGCTGCCCAAGAGACATAAGATTAACAAGGATGTATCTGTTGCTTGTTTCTATTAGAATAATATTAGATTATTTATCGTATAATGGTCATTATATGTCTTTTAGGAATATTTAGTTTATTAGGTAGTTTCTATTTTTCTACGTCAGTTAAATAATTTAGAATGTTTCTCTTTTATCTTCAGTTGTCTTCTCTATATAAGGAGACTACGTGCATTCAGCATTCTTATTTCTTTGAATTCTCATGCATGTGTTTGTTGATTTATATTGGAGTAGTCAAATAATACTAGCGAAGAAATATCTTTTATGACGCCAAATTAAATAGTTGACCTTTCATATTTGGTCGTAAATCTTGAAGTCTTCAATGTGAATACTTTTGGTGGAATTGTGCACAAAGTGAGGATTTTGGAATAAGGGAGTCGGGAGGTTTTGCTCACATGAAAGTTCTTGATATGAAGATTATAACTTTGTTAGAATACTAATTCCTTATATTCTTAATGGTCAATATTGTATTTATTATGTTTATAGTACCAGGTACTTAGAAGTAGGTAGCTTATTTAATAACTACAGTGTTTTTGTAATTTATATAAATGTAACTTTTCCTCAAATAAATGAATGAAGTTTTTACCAGTTCATTTTGTTGAACATGGTATCAGACCTTGGCGACTAAAAATTTGGTCTTCTAAAATTTCGAAAGGAATTTTTAAAGCTTTTGAAGCTCATTTTTTTCTGCTCTAAAAATCACGAATTTTTTTTCTAAGGAAAATTCAAGGGTTTTTGTTTTCTGATTTTCGTGAGTCTTTCTCATGAAAAAACAAAACCCTTCTTTGCAAATTCATGGTTTTTTTTTCTGAGGAAAAAACGAAGGTTTTTACCAGCATCGGCTCTTCAAAACCTGCGATTTTTTGATAGGATTTTCTATGCGAAGGGTTTGTGTTTTTCGTGCCTGTTTTTTTTTTCGCAGTTTCGCATCTAATTTTTTGGGTATCCTGTACAGGCCGTATTTTTTTTTTGGGTTCTTTTATTGTGCAAAAAAAGGTTTTTTCTACAGCTAGGGTTTTTTATAAAAACATCATAAATCTGTCACCTGGGTTTTTTTAGATTTTTCATATCTAAATTGGGTTGCCTTCAGATTTTTCTGGGTGCATCGTTTTCCATGCCTTGGTTTTTGAGTCCGTGTATTTGACCCTTCAGTCAAAAAATTATTCTAATTATAGATTCCTTGTGGGTTTTTTGAGAGCTCTTCTGGGTCGTCCGATTTTTCTTGGTTCTTTTTTTGTGCCTACGGCTTCTGCAACTTCGCCTAGGGTTTTGACCCTTTGTTTCAAGGTGAAATTTTTTTCGATCGGAGATTCTTGGTGGGTTTTTCGAAACCTCAACTAGGTTTTCATCAAACTTTTCTGGGTCTTCCCAAAAAAATTGCATCGAAAATCGTGCTAAGGTTTCAAAAAACCCTTTGTTTTCATCTGCTAGTTTTCGTGCGTTCGAATTCATGCCTTCACCAGTTTGACCTCAGGGTACATGATGGCATCTCTGACAACTATAATGCTCAAAAGCAGCCAGAAATTCAACGTTTGCAACTACAACACTAGGAAGAAGCATATGCTGACCATTTTTTAGTATCGATGTCTTGATGCAGTTGTTTGGGCACGTCTCAATGTCCAACTATTGCCGGAAAAGATTAGGACAAATGGAATGAGCGCAACCATGAAGCAATCATGCTCATTAAACTCTCTGTCCCAGACGAGCAGCTACCTCAAGTACCGTCCAACAAAACAGTGAAGGAGATATGGGATCATTTGAAGAGTCTCCATGAAACCTCTGACAAGAGCAGAGCATTCTTTCTAAAGAACATGCTCTTTTTGATTATGATGGACGAAAGGACACCTCTGCAGGATCACTTCACCAAGATCAAGGACATTCGTGATCAACTTGAGGCGATTGGTCGACGATGGAGGAAGAGGACATGGTCGACATCACACTGAAGAGTTTGCCCAAATCTTATGAGCATTTCATTAAAACACTAATTTCACTTCCATTGACATCGATTTGAAGTTTTTCGATCTTTGTAACAAGCTTTTACAGCAAGATCGGTGGCGCCGACAGTTTGGAAGTAGTACCAGTTCCACCTCCACCGAGCAAGCATTCTCTGCCAAATATTCTGCTAAGAACAAAGGGAAGGCTCAACCTTCTCAGCCAAAAAGTTTTGGTTCTTCTTAGGACGGCAAGAAGAAAAATGTTCAATGCAGTTATTGTCATAAGTTTGGTCACATGAAGGCCGAGTGTCGAATTCAATTGACTTCTGAACAAAAGAAGCATGGAGGGTCTCAACAGAAAGCAAATGTCATCGAACACTCTGAGCAGAAAGAATTTGCTTTCTATGCTTTTATGGCCAAGAGAACAATAGATCCAGTCCACTCTTCTGCCCAATTTATTGATTCAGGAGCTTCATGATACTTTACTCATCGTCGGGATTGGTTCACCAAATTTGAACCATTCTTGGATTCAGTAATCTTCGGAGGAGAAGAGTACACAGTTGTTGGTAAGGGCACTATCCAGATTCACTCAAGAGGTAGAAATTTAATTTTTCTTGATATAATCTCCTTTCCATCAGTCAAATCATGAGGCATTCTCCTCAATTAGATGTTGTCTTCAGTTCATTCATCTGCAACATTGTTGATAGGGAGACTCGTACTACAATCGCTATGGGACTTGAGGATCATGGTTTGTATAGACTTGCTGATTCTAGCGATTCTCAGGAGCACGCTCTGGTTGTGCTAGGAGTACTGATGGAAATATTGTCATTGATGTCAAAGATGCAAGAAGACAAATTGGTCATGTGAAAGGTGATGATTTATATGAATTGGATAGCTGTGATTTATATAAGGAAGACGTCTACATGAAATCATTGAAGGATTAGAATTGAAGATGAACTCCATATAGAAGATGTGGGTATGCAGTGATCATATGCAACAATGACATATAATAGAGGACAAAGAATAAAGAACTATGACAGTAGCTACCTGAAATGGCAGTGATCATGATTGGAAACTACACAGCAATTAGTTTGATTACCAATTTATCTGAATCAGTGATTAAATCAGATTTAAAATCCACAAAAGGAATTATCAGAGGGAAAGCATACATCTATCAGCAAATAATCCAATGAAAATAGTGTGTTGTGTGTTGCGGTTATTATTCTGAAAAGAAAACTACAAGTTATATGAATAAGAAGAAGAGTACGTAGAGTTAATAAGTCTAAATTTATTTTCAGACTATGATGTGTGGAGAATAATAATTCTAAAATTATTTTTAGATTGTGAGAGAATGAGAGTGCTGAGCTAAGAAATGAATGAGGAGTGTCTGGGGTATATAATTCTGGAATTAATCAGACAGAAAGAAGTGTATATGAGTTATTTGGTGTAAGAATAGAATAAAAGAGATATCAGATCTGCACTTTTAGATCTATACAGAAAAGTAAATAATGAATTATTTATGAGAGAAAGGAAAGAAATATGAAGTATGATTCAGATTCACAATGAGGAATAAATGCAGCCTATGTTTAATGAATAAATGCAGATATATATAATGAAGACCATATGTGGTGTGTAAGAACAGATTTTTGTCTGTCTGATTTACGATCAGACCTGTAGCAGACTTGAAGACAGATTCGAGAGCAGGTTGTATGCATAAAATCCATGAAAAGCAATCTTCATAAGAATGATCACTGTCCGAGCAGACTACGGACAGATTTGTGAAGGGTTTGTAAACTGATTTGTATCACAGATTTATGAGGAAAGTGTGGTTAGTAATGTTCATCATAGCAGTTTGAAGAAAGAAATTAAGTATCCATCATCAGTTGAGATAGCAACATTGTTAAGGTGGAAAATCAGATTTATGTGAGGTGGGTTGGTGCTCACAGAATTCTGAAGTGGGAGTTGGTGCTTCCAGTGGGTTGGTGCTCACAAAATTCAGAAGTGGGAGTTGGTGCTTCCAGTGGGTTGGTGCTCACAAAATTCAGATTTGGGAGTTGGTGCTTCCAGCGGGTTGATGCTCACAAAAGCAGATTTGTTAGTTGGTGCTTCCAGTGGGTTGGTGCTCACAAATAGAGTCAGGGGTTAGCACCTCTAGTAGGTTGGTGCCTATAAATATTGTAAAAGAAGTATTTAAAAGCATTGATTTACCATGGTTTTCTCCTGTAAGGGTTTCCACGTATATATCTTGTGTTTTATTTGTGTTTATAATAGTTAGATTACATGTGAATGTTGATCAGCAATGAATATGTTTATAAGATAAGTTATATACATGTAATTGAAGTTGAAAAAGTTTAAGTTGGTAAAATTTGTTGTTATACTGAAATGGCTCGTTCTATGATAGAGCATCGCAATGTTCCTAAGAAATACTGGACTGAAGCAGTTTACAATGCAGTCTATCTCCTGAATCAGTCACCTACACATGCAGTCAAGAAGATGACTCCTGAAAAGGCCTAGTCAGGATGCAAGCCTAAAGTGGGCCATTTGAAAGTCTTCGGTTCTACAGCTCATGTATGGATTCCAGACGCCAAACATGCTAAGCTGGATTCAAAGAGCCAAATACTTATGTTTAATGGCTACGGTGACAACCACAAGGCCTACAGGTTGATTGATGTGGAGACAGATCATCTCATCTTCAGTCGTGATGTTGTGGTTGATGAGCCTACTAGTCCATTCATGCCTTCTACTACTCCTGGTCTTGCGACTCAGTCTGTGAAGACTTCTAATGTTGGTGTTCGTCTTCCTCTTGGTTCCCATGATGGGAGGGTTTCAGAGCATTCTGACTCTGAAGATGAGGAGTCTATGGTGCAGGAGCACCTAGAGCCTAGTTATCATGTCAATTAGGTGTTTGAGTCTTCGTAGTTAGGGGTCATGTCATTTTGATTCAATAAGGTCTATTGAGGTCATTTGCAATGTCATTTCATGTTTTTA
Source organism: Cryptomeria japonica (assembly GCF_030272615.1). Lineage (NCBI taxonomy): Eukaryota > Viridiplantae > Streptophyta > Pinopsida > Cupressales > Cupressaceae > Cryptomeria > Cryptomeria japonica. Next base: position 346,290 of record NC_081410.1, on the reverse strand, counting down.
GATGGGTATGTCAAATTTGGAGTCATAATTTGCAAGTTTGTAAAAAAGTTGTCAATGTTATCGTCGGGATAGTTAACCCAATAAAGTGTCACTGTTGTAAAAAGTTGTCAAAGTTGTCATTGGGATAGTTAACCCGATAAAGTGTCATCGAGATAGTTTCCTCTATCGGGATTGGAAAATACAGTTTAGCCGACTATTGATGGCTATGCCGATAGACATCCAAATGCCTTGTTCAGTATAGCTATACCAAAAAGGGACATCGGGGTAAGTTTACTCTATCGGAATTGCATAAAATGGTTACTCCGCCTGTATTAGTTATTCCGATGGGTGATCAAGACCTCAGTTTGGGATTGTTATTCCAACATCGTTGTCTAACATTAATTTGACATTTCGGGATTGTTATTCAGATGTCAGTACCTACATTTGATTTTTCAAAATTAGGGAGTCAAACAATCATGCAGCCTAAAGGTCTGTTGTGACCACGGGAAAGTGCAGAATTTGGTATAATTGTATAAGCCAACAGTTGGAAACAGATGATACGATGTGAGTTTTGAAAATTTGAATTTCTGAAATCTGATTTGAAATCATTGGCAAATAATTGGAAGCTCATTTTTCTACAATTACTCTATTTTCTGCACGTGAATGGTGTTGTATGGATTCTAATTGATTGGACAATCATATGTATGGATAGAGCATTGAATTAACTTCCATTTGCCAGTGATTTGAGTTTCTAATTCGTTATGAGGAAGAAGTTATAGCAGTTTTCACATGGTGACCTAGTTAGCTAGGGTAACTAGGGTTTTAACAACAATTCGACCAAAACTCCCACCCTATCTTGTATCAAGTGGTATCAGAGCTTAGGTTCTGATTGGGAGTTTTATGTGTGTGAAGTTTGAGTGGAAATAGTGATTGCATAGAAGGAGAAGGGCAAGATGCCTCCCAAGGGAAGTGCAGTCCTCACAAAAGAGGTGAGGTCAGTCAAGGAGAGCCAAGAAGGTATGTTGGTCAAGATAGCAGCACTAGAAGCGGCTTTGAGGAGAACTGTGGTTGATAATGTGGATAGTGACTCGGAGGAAGAAGAAGTAGGTGAGGGGGGGAATGAAGCTCCCCAAAATGTACCCCAAGAAGAACAGTTGGGGCCAGAAGAGAAAAAGTTTCTGACAGTGCTCAAGGTTGTCAAAGGAGACCATTCTGACATGAAATTGGACTTGTCAACGTATGGTGGCAAGATGGATAATGAGGAGGTACTAGATTGGATAGATGCCCTGGATAACTACTTTGATTTCAAGGAGGTCCCGGAGGACCAAAAGGTGAAGCTGGCCAAGACTAAGTTGAAGGGGTCAGCACTGATTTGGTGGAATTACACTCAGTTAGAGAGGTTGAGAAGAGGAAAACCCAAGATTAACACTTGGGACAGGATGGTAGCAAAACTGAAGGCCCAATTTCTACCGTGTGATTATGAGGTCCAAATTTTTAAGAGGTTGTAGCACTTAAAGCAAAAAGAAATGGATGTGATGACATATACAGAGGAGTTTCATGAATTAAGCTTGAGGGCAAGGCACCATGAAGATGAAGTGGAGAAAATAGCAAGGTATATGAAAGGGTTGAGACATAGCATACAAGACGAATTGAGTCTAACTATCCCTAGGAGGTAGAAGAATGTTTTCAGTTGGCCACAAGAGCAGAAGAGAAGGTCAAGAGGAGGCAAGAGCAGAAGGCCAAAGGTAGAGGAAAGAACAACTGGTAAATTAAATACAGAAAATAATGTGCATGACAATGCATACCAGACACGGCAGTCAAATATAACTTTATTTGCACATGCAATTATTACAGAGAAGAAGACTAGAGATGGTCGGCCAAGGATTACAAAAGATCCGACTATACCATACTACCTTCCTTGTGGTACACAATATATTTAAAGAACTCGACGGTTGCCAAGAGGTACACAACCGTCAACCAATCGACACCTAACTACCTGAGAGTGACAACTCAATAAAAATAATTAATACTTCGGTAGATAACAAATATTATCAAACATAATAATATGTGTTTTATGCCAACTACATTATCCCCCCCAAAAGAAAAATTCGTCTTTCAGACAACAAGTAAACATCAAGTAATATCTGGAAAGACTAATGACAAGAATGTAGGCCAAGACTTGTATTGGACAACCACAACATGTACTGTACCTGCAAAGTCAAAAGGGGGTTTGGAGGCAACACCCCCAACAAGGTCAAGGGGCAGCGCCCCTTGCTCGTGTTGTACCTGCAATGCCCTTCCTGAGTTTTGTCCGCCAGATGGAATTTCCATCCCGCCATGGGGCTCCGTAGCACTAGACGGAAGTTCAACTCTGCCAGGACCACCAAATGGTAGTTCCATTTTGCCAGCTCCGCTAGGACCGCTAGATGGCAATTCCATTCCGCCGACTCCGCCAAGACCGCCGGATGGCAATTCCATTCCACCAACTCCGTCATGACCGCCAGATGGCAGGTCAACTCCGCCATGTCCGCCAGGCCTATCTGCCAACTCCGCCAGGACTGCAAGATGGCAGGTCCACTCCGCCATGTCCACCAAGACCACAAACTTCGTCATGTCTAATAGGCGATGATAGCTCTAGAATGTTCTCCACCCGAACACCCAATGTCAGCCATGAATCAATTGTTTCTTCTTGCCCATCTGTACCTCTCATGGGGAAGAACTACGTCAAGGTGGCTCCTATCTTGGGTGTCGTCTCGGATGGCGACAATGCCTCTACATCAACTACATCCACAATTACTCTTTGTGGAACCTCCTACATCCCCTCTACCCTCGACGGTGGTACCTCCTCCATCTGGCCAACATGGTTCTTGTGACTGCCAAGAATTCTCGAGGGTCTGGAGTCCTCTCCGTATGGAAATCCTTTTCCTCCTTGTGCCTACGGATTTACTTGGTCCTGCCAATTCTCTGTCCAACCCAATCCGTACAGAATCTCTTCCTTGGCGTAGTTGGAGGAATTTCTTTTCTCGTATAGATTTTGAATACCTTTTCTCTTTGTACGGATTTCTCTCCCTCCCATACAAATTCCTCCTCTGCTCGTATGGAGAATTTCCTCTGCCTTCGTATGGATTTTTGTTGCTTTCATGTGGACTACCTCTTCTTCAATATGGTTTTTTGTCTGCAAGGCTTCCTTAGTGAACTGACAATTTCGTACAGGTCCGTACGACAACTCCTTGTCTACCATCTGCTTCGTTTGTACACATATGTACGATGACATGTTCTGCTTCTGTACAGATTCATACGGCAAATCCTACCCAGTGTCTTTCTCCTCCTATATGGACTTGTATGACAACTTTACCTCACTTGCGATGGGCTTCCATTGTATGGATTCATACGACAATGTCGCTTTGCTAATGCCCTGCTCTTTCCGTATGGATTCGTACGATATTCCCCTTTTCACCAGGCACTCCCTTTTATGGTACAAATTTTCTCTTTTTGTGAGGCAATCCCTTCGATAGTGCAATTGATTTCGGCCAAGCAATCCCTTCGACTGTACCAATCAGTTTCCATCAAGCAATCTGCCAAGAAACTCGCCAAGCAATCCGCCAAGCAATCTGGCAGGCAACCTGCCAAGAAATTTTTTCTTTGGCTAGCCAATCCTTTCAATTATCTTCGTATGAAATTTTTCCTTCAGCTAGTGAATCCCTTCGAACCTGTTCGTACGGGATTTTTCCTTCGGCCAACTTGTATGAGTGATGACTATATAGAAATTCTATGGTAGCGTCTTGGGAACTGATGTTTCCATACGGGATTTCCCCTTGGCAGTTTGGTGTCTATACGATGGCTTCTTGGCGACTACTACTTCCATACGAAATATCCCCCTAGCAGTTTGGTGTGATGACATCTGCATTGCTGGTGTACGGAATATCTCGTCTGTACGATGATGGGTTGGTTGTTGCCTTGGTTGCTAGTGTACAGAATATCCCCCACATACAGATTTTGGTCTCCTCATGTCCTCATGTCTCTTTCCGTAGAGATTCCTTTGGTCCCTTCCTCATTCCTACAACCACCTACAATTTTTGGCCTCCAACTTCTCTTCTCCTTCTTATACAGCCTAACCCCATACAATTCCCTCGAGCTTGTTCCTGGACATAATGTTCGGACTTGGCTTGTGTACGAACTTTGCACTTCCTCGGTTCGGCCAATTTGTAGCATGTTATAGTCGGATTGGAAGACTTCGTAATCCTCCATTTGGCAGTGAAATAATCCATTCAAAGAGCTCGTCTCATCTTCAAAGCAATCTTCTAGTTCAAGCACCCCTTCGTCATTGGGTTTTGTGCCTTTCCTCCCTTTGTCTAGACCAAACTCTCCACCCTCACACTCTGAGTCCAAGGATGCCAGTTCTTCACTCACCACCTGGTTCCTCATGTCAATCACATATTTCCGGCCTTTGTTCTCGATGGAGAGTGTTTCTCTTCCAGTTGTGATTTGCCTTGGCCATAATCAACCAACCCCTTCCGAGGAGAGTGTCGTAAGCTTTTCTCTCCAATGGGATGACCACGAGGTCAAGAAGGAAATGTTGAGTGCCAACCACAACCTTTTGTGCTATTAGCATTCCAAGGGGCTTGATGTCATGTCAATCTGCACCCACAAGGTGGAATGTTGGTGGCCAGAGGGTTGGTTTGCCCAAGCCCCTCCATGTCTCCTATGGTAGTACGTTCACCTTGAAGTCATCGTCCATGATTGTGTTCGTCAATTTTTGTCCCATTATCTCCATTTCCACCACAGCCGACTTCCAACCGATACTCACCATGAGCAACATGGGGTTTGTGGGGGCCGTGCCAGATGGTTTTGTTGCCATCTGACACTATTCTTGGTCGAAGGTGTTGTCACCAATCACATTTGTAAGAGCCATCCTCAATTGTGGCATTGTTTGCAGAAGATCAGATACCCGTACGGGTACAGTAGCTTGCAACATCTATTTGATTATGGTTTTTTCAAACCCTGATCAAAGTGCAGTAATGGCAGCGTCATGTGAGGCTCGTCATTCCTCTGCCATCACCCATTCAACATCAGCCTTTGCCTCCCAAAGCCTTTCTTTCTCCGTACAAGGATCAAGGTACACAACCTTTTTGCTCTGCAATCTTGTAATTGCCAATACCTCCTCATTTGGCTCCTTGACATATTCACCCCTTTTTGTTTTGGGCAGTAAGTGTCCACATGGTCACCTGGTCCACACTATTTGCACAATAATTGTACATTGTCTTTCTTGTTCTGGTAATCTCTAGCAAAGTGTCTCAATTCTCTACATTCTCGGCATTGTATGATAGGACGTCCTCTGGAGTCATACTGTATTTGTTTTTGCCCTCGTTGATTTCCACAACCACTTGGCAATACATTCTGTGATTTTGATGCGCTAGACTCTCCCTGTGTGAAGAGTACTTGTGTACTTCTCATCGTCAAATTGTACAGCCACTCCTTGATTGAATGCCCCAGCACTCGGTTAATTTCACAAAACATATTTCTAGGACAATTACCTTTCGTGTGTCACTCCCTTTGTAGTTCATTACCTTCTTTGTTGGTTCCTTTCTCAGCCTTCAATTCTTTCATCATTCTCAACATATCTCGTCGAAGGGCTCGTACAGTTTTGGATTCTTCGTCACTACTACCTTCGATGCTCTCATCATCGTCAGTCTTCCTCTTCTCTCGGGAGGAGGTTTTGTTTTGACTCTCAATGTCCATCGCCCAATTGTAAGCATCAGCATATGAGGACGGAGGCATTACTTTCAACTTCTTGCGCAGTGAGGGTATCAATCCCTCCGTGAACCACCTCTTCTTCAACCCATCAACTGGTTGGTTCTCCATCTTGTTTAACATTTCTTTGAGCCTACGGTTGTAAGCGCGTACACTCTCATTTTTCCCTTGCTTAGTATTATTAGATTTCGGCCATGATCCCATTATCATCCCTCGGGAGTTTGAATTCCTCTTGTTCCTCCTGGAATGCCCTCTTCAGATCACTCCATCTCGTCTTGTGTTGGGCATCGAGGTCTGTGTACTAGTCAATGGTTATACTCGAAAGGTACATGTGTATTCGCCTTATGTGTCGTACTTGTGTGGACTGTTTCGACCGCTACATTTCAATGCTTTCCCTGCACTCTCGGCCACGCAGGCGTCCTCTACACATCCACCTTCAGCGTCCCCAATGCTCCAAGTACTTCCAAGTGCGTTAAACCTGGGTGGACTATTCCGACCGGTACATTCTGGTACTTTCCTTGAACTCTCAGACACGAGTGCATCCTCTACACATCCAACTCCAACGTCCCAACACTTCGAGTACTTCCAGGCTCCGGCTCGTCTTTGTGCTCCCTTCGGTCGAGGGTCAGCGGATCATCTAATTGCTTGGTCTTGACCACCCTGTGGCCTCTTCTCACCTTTAATGGGATCTACGGACATTAATCACTCAATGATGACCTGATTTCTTTTAAGGAAATGACACCAAAATGTTTACCGCTACAACTGGTAAATTAAATACAAGAAATAATAATGTACATGACAATGCATACCAGACACGTGTTGACGTGTATTTTGTACACAATCATACATAGAATAAAATACCCAAGGGTACCTTATCCTCTCTTGAATAAAGTCTCTGATTGTTGAAGATGTCGCAAAAAAGGATCAATCAAGGTGACTCCAATGTTCTTTTATGTAGGGTCTCTACGTGTGGATAAGCACCAGTGGTCGTTGTGATTGTTGTTTCATCAAGGGGGCCTTACGTATCCAGATTATAGGAACAAGATTTCCTAAACTAACAAGTTCTCAAAAAAAAAAATCAAAAGGGGGAGGTTTGCAAGAGATAAATTTTAATCTAATCCTAAGAATGATTTAATGTAGGCTTAGACTTGGCGGGATTCGACCAATTTCAATATTGCCATGAAATAACAACTCAACTGAAATTGATGCGATCTTCTAAGGTAACAAATGATCTTTCAATTCATCAAAGATCATGAACACTACCACAAAGGCACATATCCAAATTTCAATGACTATTGAAGATTTAAGTAATTCAAGTCTTCTCCAGTTGACCACACAAGGCGTTCCCACAATCAGTAAGAAGCTAGTGGTTTGGAACGTGAATCTCACCAAAGATCAAGCCCAACACTTAGTCCTTCAAAATTAAATACTACTTCGATAAAGAGTGATTCAAGAAAACAAACAACCATGAAGATAGCCACGAGAATTGCAACAAAACACCATAACTTCAATATTTTATTGATCTCAAAGCCAAAAATAAACAACAATTGCTTGAAATTCCTTCTTCAATGCTCAATCTTGCTACAAAATAACTTGCTTTTTCCAAAAGCTCTAAACTCTAACTATTTCTTATTGCTCTCATCTAATCCTCTCTAATATCAAAATGAAAAGGAGTGAGGGTATATATAGCATCCTCAATTACAATGAACGGTCCAGATCAAAAGAAGATCAATGGCCAAGATTATGACACCTAAACCCTAATTAGGGTTTATTACAAATAGTCCCCTTTTTATTGAACAATATTAAATGCATAGCCAAATATTAAATTTGGCACAAAAATCTAGGAGACATAGACCAATGATAATTAAGGTGCCACATCCTCTATAATAACCTCTCTTCTAGAACCTTATTCCCTTTCCAATGCTCTTTCTTAGCATATGCAGTGAATCTAGACACGATTCCTTCGATCTCAGCAATTGGAATCTCGGGAAGATTCCTCATTCGTTCCTCTAAGTGAATGACCTGATCGAAAGCCTTGAGAAGAGCAGCGTCCCATCCAGGTTCAAGTTCTTTGATTTTCTCAATCAGGAGCATGGTAGCAAACATTTGATCCCGTTGCTCATCTGTAATAACATTCTTATCTTTGCAAAAGATGACCTTGACTCTTTCTTCTAATTCTTGCAAATCCACATCTGTCTCAACTTCGATCCTCCTTCCAAGAATAGTACATAATACTTCAAATACCTTGTCCTGGATCGGATGGATAACCTCCTCAACCTGATTGCACTTGGTACTGATGTCTTCGAAAAGAACTTCCTTCATTTGGAGTAAAGTTGACCATTGGAGTAAACTATGAGGTCCTCCATCCATTATCTTCTCTTGTGCTAGGATCTTTCTTGGTGTTTGTCTTATTACTTGCAGGAAAGGAATGATAACATCCTTAGTATGAGCGAAAGCAGCTACAGTTATCATTAGGTTGTGGATGATCTCAAGAACCTGGATAGCTCTGTAAATGGTCTGCATCATTCTTGTTGCAAATTCAATAGCAACTGTATGGGATTTTTCAATCCAAGAGCTCATAAGCTAGACCAAACTCTTGACTCTCTCTGCCTCACCAACTGATTCAATGGGAAGTGCCTGCACAGGAGATACTGCTAGATCTTGACGTCCCAAAGGCTGATTGAGATGGCTAAAGTAGCCTCTCCATGCACCGACCTCTCTCTCAAGTTTTCTATTCTTTTCCATTTCTTCTCTAAGCTTGTCTTTTAGTGCCTCAAATGAATCAATTGCCTCATCTAATGTTTGCTCAGCAGTGAGTGGACCAAGCTCAAATGTTTCTACATCATATTCTTCTGCGAGGATCTCACCTTCATATTTGTCCACCGCTGGTGTAGCTATCTGCAACTTCTTGGATCCTGTCTCATCTCTGATCATCTTGGACATCTTGGTGGCCTTCCTCTTTTCTGTCACTTCCTGAGAATTTCCAACAAGGCTTTCTAAATCAATCACATTATCTTCGTCCTCAATCACAATCACCCTTGTCAGTCTCTCCTTTAACCAATCTGGAATGGCAGATCTTGTTTCTCTAACTTGTATCTCCTTAGGCAATGTTTCTTCTTCTCTGAGAGGAGATGTCACTTCGTCATCATTCTTGTCTTCATGTAACTCATTGACTTGGAGAGATTGACTTGATGAATGTTGAGGTGCTTGTCCTTCTTCATGTTTATCGTTTTGTACCATTGATTCCATAGATTCCTCCATTTCAAGTGTCCTCTTCTCTCGTCGAGAAGATGTGCCAGATGAATGTTCTCGATTGCCTCTTGCTTCTTCTTGGAAGATTCCCTCTTCTCAGGTCCCTCTTTTCTCTTTGAGCCTCTAGGATGGGGATTGCCTTCACTTGCGCTTCGAAGATTGCCTTCGCTTGTGCTTCTGGGATGAGGATTACCTTCACTCACACTCGCCCCTCCTTCTCCTGGCCTTTCCTCCAAAGTAAAAGTCATAGATACGCCCTGCTCTCTCAACTTTTGATGTTGCACATCAACCCATCTGCGAGTACAAGACAAAACTGGAGCCATCAAAGCATCTAGATCCAAAATCTCAGGTTCGTTCCAATCTATCCTCACTGCTTTGTTTTCTCGGTCATAGGATGATTGGAGATGTCTGCCACTGTCCTGAGCTTGGTCGGCCACTCTGTAAATTTTGCATTTCCTGATGAAGTCTAAAGGCAATCTGGAATGCATCTTTCTTTTTACTTCAAAATCATCTGAGAGATTCATCAAAAAGTCCTCTACCTGAAACTCATGCTTGTACTTTCTACCAACTGTCTCCTCTATATACCCATAAGGATCAAAACTCTCTCTCAAAGAGAAGAATGAAAATGAATATAAGGCCAACTCCCGTTCTGCGTCATCCATGGCTAGAGCATTAGGACATACCTCAACTGAATTTCCTAGTATGATTGGCACAGGAACTCCATTTCCATGCCTGTGTCTGAATGCCTTTGCATAAACTGCCAACTGTCTGGTCACCTCCAGTAACACTATTCTATCTGTCAGATATCTCGGCAACATGTAGGGAGGTGAAAGACATCCGTGAACTCTGATATATGTAAACTTCTGGAATTGGATGAACCAAGCACCATACCTCTTTACAAGCTCTTGTGCATCTTGAGATAGCCGATTGTGAATCCCACCTTGCAATGTCCTGGTGATGTTCATCATGAAGGTATCATTGACTAACTTGTAGTTACTTCCTGGTGGATGATGCAAATGATCATAGGAATCACAAACTCTGACTTCCCCGGGCCCTCTTCCGATCACTCCTCTGTGCGGTAGTCCTGCATATTCAAAACTCCTGATCAAGGCATATATAATGTATGAACTCATGTGGAAGGACTTGGTAGCCTTCAGTATTCTTAACTGCACATCCAAACAATGGCTAATCATTCTAGCCCAATGAATTGTTCCTTTTCCTTGAACTATCACTTGGATGAAGTAGAACATACACTTCTCAAAATAGAAGGCTTGAGGAGCTCCTGTAACTCGGTTGAGTAGTGTTATCAAATCTCTGTACTCCTCCTGGAAGTCGATCCTATGTGGTGTGTTTGGAATCTTGCTCAAGCGAGGACGACTCTTGAGTGACCAATTCTTGTTGATGATGCTCAAGCAAGTGTCTGGATCATCTTCGTACATGGACCTGGCTCCTTCTAAGCTCTTGTAAATCATATCTCTGTGCTCTAGAAGATGGAAAGCCTCACTTATAGCCTCCTCTGAAAGGTAAGCCAAAGTGTTTCCTTCCTTGGACACGATTGATCTGGATTGTGCGTCGTAATGGCGAGCACACTCGATCATCAACTCATGGCACTGGACTGCCGGAGGGAAGCCGACTGCCTTGATAATGCCACTTTCAATTATTCTCCTTGCGACAGGTGATGGCTTGCCAATGTAAGGGACCTCTTGAAACTTCTTCACACTGAAGTTTCCCAAATTGGTATCTCCAATGTTGCTCCACTTCGAAACGATCTTGGTCTCCAATTCTTCATTCTTTTGATCTTCCTTCATGAGGGCTGGACGACTGGTGGATGCTCCTGTCTTCAGGGTCGCCATCGTGACACCTACACAACATTTCATAATGAGTAATGGATTTTGCAATGTAGAAATATAGACTGGATTAAAGTTTAAATTTAGGAAACTTCATGATAAATCTTTGAATTATCATTTCCTAAATATAACGATGCAATTTGGAATTCAGGATTCAAAATTCAAAATTGAGGCTAGGACGATTCAAAATTCAAAATTTGGACAAGGGAGATCTTGCCATACCTTTCCCTGAGAACTAACTCCAAAAAAGAAGATGCAAAATTAAGGAAGTTCGCTAGGCAAAAATGTGGATTGAAGTCTTCAACATGAGCTTCTTCTAGCAAATGCACCTCCTTCATCAACTTCACTAGCCTTGGGGTCTTCAACGTGCCTTGAGGGAAAATTTGCTCCACTTCTAACCTCTAACAAAGTTCGCACTCCCTCTTGGATTGAAATTTTGCTCTTCTCCTTGGATGAGATTTCGCTCCTTGTTCGCCTCTCCAAATCGCACATGAACAATGATTGAATGATGGTTTAAACATGCTCAACATACCTCCATTATATAGGCGCTCATCATTACACTCTCCCATAGGCCGACTTTTGGAAATAAGGCCAAAAATAAACAAAATTAAAATAAAAAGGAGGCCGACTTTTATAAAAATACGAAAATAAAACCCCAAGCGCTCTCCCTTTTTCATTAATTTAATAATTAATTAATTTAAATGCCTTTGTAATTAATAATTTTGATTTTTTAAAAGGCTAAATTAATTATTAAATGCTTTATGCGCTATTTTTAAATGCCAATTTAATTAAATATTTTAAGTCTTTAGCGAATTTGGCATTATAATGTAATTCGAAAATATTGGCACCTAAGCATGGGAGGAATAAGGGACATCCATCAATATCGCTCTAGTCCCTGGGAGAGGGACAAGAGTGCCCATGCATTTTGGTCCTCCATCTTTCATTTTTTACGTTTGAAACTTCATCCTTTACGTCCAAAATGGGGTTCTCGCTTGGCATTTTGAGTTTAACCTATTCCATTTTTGGAATGAATGCCTTTTAAACCATTTTCGCCCTGGTCCCTTGGTGAGGGACAGGAGCGATTTTTGCTTTTCTTACTTGGCCCTTGTCTTTTAAATCGTCAAATCAACTTGCGAGGTAAGGAATGATCATCCTTGTTTGTTCTACGCATGTTTAACTCGTCCTTTGTAAAGCAAACTTGATATTCTGGAGATTTTCGCCCTGGTCCCTTGGTGAGGGACAGGAGCGATTTTACTTCTTGCTTTTGGTCTTCATTTTCCAAATTGCCAAATCGAGTTGTGAGGGCAATTGATGATCTTCCTCGTTTGCTTTATGCATGCCAAACTCTTTTCCTCAATACCAAATGAGTTCTTCTAAGGATATTCGCCCTGGTCCTTGACTAAAGGATAGGAGCGAATTTTGCATTTAAGCTTAAACTTGTCGACTTTTGACGTTAACTCCTTGTTCTTCGTCCTTCGAAAGACATTTTTGACCTTGTGTAACCTTGCCTTGACGTAGCTTTTGAAGGGAATGGTTGATTCTATAGAAATCGCCCTGGTCCTCCAGTGAAGGACAGGAGCGATTTTGCATTTATGGCACAAATCCTTAATTATATCAATATCTAATGATCTTCAAGGCATAAAACATTGTTTCTTACTCCATCTTGAACATTTGAAACGAAAGAAGCATTTAAAATTTAGGCATACTTGACTATTTCACTCTGGTCCCTTGGTGAGGGACAGGAGCGCCTTGGCCATTACTCTTCCAGCCTTGCGGTCTTTGAAACTTTGTTTTCCCTTAAAGCATTCCAAACATCATTTTGACTTCGTGTCTTGACTTGGACCCATTCAAATTCGGACGGGGAGGCTGGATAACCTAGATTTCGCCCTGGTCCTTGACTGAAGGATAGGAGCGATTTTGTATTTATAAGCCCACTTGTGTTTCGCCAACTTTCAAAATTATCTTCAATGGGGCGATCAAGCCTTCCTTCCTTTATCTCAAACTTAAAACTCGCTTTTCTTTTGTCCAAAACTTGTCCTTTGTAAAAATCGCTCTGGTCCCTAAGTGAGGGACAGGAGCTTCATTTGAAAATCGCCCTAGTCCCTGGGAGAGGGATAGGAGCGAACTTGTGTCTTGGGTAGATTTTCTCCTTTGTGGTCCATTCAAATTATATTCAACGAGCAAAACGTACTTTCCTTGGCCTTCTCAAATCGCGAAATCATTGAAATCTTGCAAGGATAAGGCAAACTTGGAATTCGAGCTCCGGTCCTTCAGTGAGGGACAGGAGCGATTTTGTCATCTTAGCATATTTCCTTGCTTGCCAATTACTCAAATTATATTCAATGGACAAAACATGCCCTCCTTGATCTCTTCCGATCAAAAAATTGTCTTGGTCCTGCAAGGACAGTGCAACTTTGAGAAACAAGCTCCGGTCCTTCAGTGAGGGACAGGAGCGATTTTTGTCTTTAAGGTCAAATGTTCATCTTTTCATTGCAAATGACTAAGTCTGGGTGCTCCATCATGTTGATTTCATCTCCTATTGCGTCCTTGATGCTCCAGTTCGATCAACGAAGGCCCAAAATGCCCTAAGTAAACCATTTCGCCCTGGTCCCTGGGTGAGGGACAGGAGCGATTTGGCCTTAAACCTTAAAAAACTTGTCATTTTGAGTCTTCAAAATCTTCAAAATCTTCAATTCATGTTCGATTGTATCTCCTGGCGACCCTGCACAAAACAAATAAAACAAGTCAATAACCAAGATGCATAAAATATCAATTTCGCCCTGGTCCCTAGGTGAGGGACAGGAGTGACCTTACCTCTATAGGCCAAAGTATCCAAAATTTAGGCTTTCAGTCACTTCACAAGGCACAATTAGGTCATCTCCAAGGCCAGGGGTCAATTATCAAACCTTCCAAAATTTGGTCAAAATTCACCTGGACACAATTGCTCAATTCTATCATTAACACTTAGGTAAAATTTGGACTCACTTTCAAAATTCCAACTGGACCTAGACAGACATACTTGACTTCCTGACAGACTCATCTTATTTCAAAATTGCAACCCTCGAGAGGAGGTTTAATAATCTTCAAAAATTGGTTGGACTTTGGCTTGAAAATATCAAATGGAAACCCTAAGGCTTAACCCTAGTCCAGGCGACTCACTCACTTACTCAAAACCCTAAAAGCAGAGAGAAGAACAGGCAAAACTGAGCAAAAAGAGGGGGTCCCCATTCTAATGGGGCGATGTGTGAAATGGTCACAACAACACGACAGTAAAATATATCTTTATTCACACATGCAATTATTACAAAGAAGACTAGAGCTGATCGGCCAAGGATTACAATAGATCCGCCTATACCGTACTACCTTCCTTGTGGTACACAATATATTTCAAAAAACCTGACGGTTGCCAAGAGGTACACAACCGTCAACAAACCGACACCTAACTACCCAAGAGTGACAACTCACTTAATAAAAATAATTAATACTGCGGTGGATAACAAATATTATCAAACATAACAATGTGTTCTATACCAACTACATAGAGGAAGAGGAAACTTTGGAGGAGGTAGAACACAATTCCAAAAGCACCAAGGGGAGACTAGTGGTCAGCGAGAACAAACAAATGAGAAAAGAGGTGGATTCAGGGGTAGGAGATCTAACACAAGGCAGATTTGGAAACCAAGGAAGGGGATCAAACACATTCCTAAGGAAGTGTTTTCAATGTGGCCAAGTTGGTCACCCTGCTTGGAGATGTCCAAACAAAGCGAGCACAAGCTCATATGGAGGAGAAAGGAGGACACAAATTGTTCATGAGGAAGAGGCCGAAAGTGTGGATTCACCTTCATTGCAGGCAGCACCTGAGACTGTAGAAGCTTTGCTTATGAGGAGGACATTGATCAAAGTCCCAACCATCAAGGAAACACCACAAAGAAAATCTTTGTTTAGAACCACATTTAAGGCACAAGGAAAGGTATGTAAGGTGGTAATTGATTCCAGTTGCACTGATAATATTGTTTTCGTAGAGATGGTAGAGAAGTTAAAACTAAAGAGGATCCATCACCCCACACCATATAAGGTTTCTTGGCTAAATAAGGATCAGCAAGTACTTCTCAGTGAGCAGCCTTGGGTAGAGTTTAAAATTGGTGCTTATGAGGATAAAATTTTGTGTGATATCATTCCCATGGATGTGTACCACATCCTACTTGGCAGGCCTTGGCAGTATGACAGGGAGGCCCAACATGATGGGTAGAAGAATGTCTATGTCATCAAGAAAGGGGGAGTATCATATACCCTTACCCCATTGAAGGAAGATGAGAGTGCAGTCCATGAAGGACCTAGTGTAATGGTGGTGAAGGAGTGGTTCATGAAAAACCTAGAAGAGGAGTGTGGATATGCCATTGTGGAGAAACCAATCTCAGAAGCAGCAGATAATGACAGCAAGGAAGTTCCTAAGGAGGTGCAGACCCTACTTGAAAAGTATGAGGGTATAGTAGTGAAGGAGTTGCCTAATTCCTTGCCTCCCATCCGTGATGTGAGTCATCATATTGATTTCATTCCTCGTGCAAGTCTACCAAACAAGGCACCATACAAGATGACACCTCAACAAAATGAGGAGATAAAGAAAAAGGTCCAAGAATTGCTTGATAAGGGCTTTGGTGAGGAAGAGTTTGAGACCATGTGATGTGCCAACTATTTTGGCACCCAAAAAAGATGGAGATTGGAGGCTTTGTACAAATTCAAGGGCTATCAACAAGATAACCATTAGATATAGATTTCCCATACCCCGGATGGAAGATCTTATGGATAGTCTGGCCAAAGCAAGGTACTTTTCTAAAATTGATTTAAACAGTGGCTATCACCAAATAAGGATCAAAGAGGGGGATGAGTGGAAGACAGCTTTCAAAACTAATAAAGGCCTTTATGAATGGCTTGTCATGCCTTTTGGGCTATCTAATGCCCCTAGCACATTCATGAGACTCATGAATGAGGTCCTAAGAGAGTTCATAAACAAGTTTGTAGTGGTATATTTAGATGATATAGTGGTGTTCAGCAAGACAAAGGAAGACCATTTGAGATACTTGGACAAGGTGTTAAGAAGGTTGGATGAACAAAAATTGATGATCAATCTCAAGAAGTGTGAATGGATGAAGGAAGAGTTGGTATATTTGGGGTTTGTGATTTCACAAGGAACTTTGAAGATGGATCCACAAAAAAGTAGAGGCCATACTCAGTTGGCAAACACCTAAATTAGTTGGGGAAGTCAGAAGTTTCCATGGTTTAGCAAGCTTCTACCACAAGTTCATCAAGAATTTCAGTCATATTGTGGCACCCGTGGTAGACACCATCAAGGGAGAGAAGAGGAGTAGATTCCAATGGACCATGGAGGCTGATCAGAGTTTTGAGTACCTCAAGACAAGGGTAGCACATCAACCTATCCTTACTTTACCTAATTTTAATAAGGTATGTACAATAGAGTGTGATGCCAATGGCTATGCCATAGGGGCAGTGTTGAGTCAATAAGGGAAGCCAATAGTTTTCTTTAGTGAGAAATAGAATGAAGCCAAAAAGAAGTATTCATCCTATGATTTGAAGCTATATGCCATGGTGCAAACACTGAAAAAATGGAGGCACTACCTACTGCCTCAGGAGTTTGTGGTATATACAGATAACCATGCTTTGAGTTTCCTAAATAGTCAAGAGAAGTTGAGTCATCGACACATGAAGTGGGTGGAGCAATTGCAGTCCTATACCTTCACCGTAAAGCACAAGAAAGGGCAGGTTAACAAGGTAGCTAATGCTTTGAGTAGGAGGACAATGATGATAAAAGAGGTGCAGCTTCAAAGCGTGGGAATTGATTCCTTAAGAGGTATGTATCAGAATGATGCAGACTTTCATGAAGCGTTTGTTGTTTGTGAGCAGTCACAGGGGTCTTTTCACAGTGAGTATGCAGATTATGTATTGCAAGGTGGTCTTTTGTTCAAGGGAGCTCAGTTATGTGTCCCAAAGTGTTCCATGAGAGAGAACCTAATCAGAGAGAAGCATAGTGGCAGTCTAGGAGGACATTTTGGATGTGATAAGACATTGGATCAGGTCAAAAGGTTTTACTATTGGCCTAAGAGGCACCTAGATGTGAAGAGGTTTGTGGAAGGTTGTGGTATATGTCAGAGAGCAAAGGGGTCAAGTTCTAATGAAGAGTTGTACCAACCTCTGCCCATACCTAACAGACCATGGGAAGCCATCAGTATGGATTTTGTTTTGGGACTACCAAGGACCACAAGGGGATATGACAGTGTGTATGTAGTTGTAGACAAGTTTAGCAAGATGGCTCGTTTCATTGCATGTAAAACAACCAATGATGCCTCCCACATTGCAAACTTATTCTTTAAGGAGATTGTAAGGATCCATGGATTTCCACTAGCCATCGTGTCTAACAGAGATTCAAAGTTCATTGGACATTTTTGGAGAACACTATGAAGAAAACTAGGAATCAATCTGACTTTTAGTTCTGCCTACCATCCTCAAACGGATGGGCAAACTGAGGTTGTCAATAGGTCATTGGGCAACCTACTGAGATGTCTAACTAAGGAGCACAATCAGTCATGGGATCTAATCCTATCACAAGCAGAGTATGCATACAATGATTCAATCAACCGGAGTATAGGGAAGAGTCCATTTGAAGTTGTCTATGGAATGCATCCTAGAGGTATCTATGAATTGAAAGATTTGAGTGGAATGGATAGGAAGAGTGCCCAAGGTGAAGACTTTGCAATAGCCATGCATGACATCCATAAGCAGATCAAGGAGACACTTGAGAAGAATGTGGACAAGTATAAGAGGAAGGCAGACTTGAAGAAGAGAGATGAACAATTCAAGGTGGGTGATCTAGTGTTGGCACATTTGAGGAAGGAGAGATTGCCAAAGGGAAAGTATACAAAGTTGATGATGAAGAAGATAGGGCCATGTAAAGTGGTTCACAAGTATGGCAACAATGCCTATGAGATTGAACTCCCACCGGGGGTTGCTATCTCACCTATATTCAATGTAGCAGATTTGTATCCCTATAAGGAATCCGATCTTGCAGGTCAAGGAGAAGGAGCTGAAGATGCTAATATGGAATGGGTCAAGGACCTTCCACCTGCTCAGCCTATGCAACTTGAAGCCATTTTGGACTCAAGAGAAGTGAAGCGGACAAGGAGGAAAGTATATAAAGAGCACCTAGTCAAGTGGCTAGGACTACCAAATGAAGATGCCACATGGATGTCAAAGGAGGATATAGCACAACATGGGGCCTCAGTTGCAGATCTCATTTCATCAGGAGCATGAAATGTTTCCTCTACGGGTGTATGGTGCAAGAGCACCTAGAGTCTAGTTATCATGTCAATTAGGTGTTTGAATCTTAGGAGTTAGGGGTCATGTCATTTTGATTCAATAAGGTCTATTGAGACCATTTGTAATCTCATTTCATGTTTTTTAGGTGGGTATGTCAAATTTTGAGTCATAATTTGCAAGTTTGTAAAACAGTTATCAATGTTGTCATCAGGATAGTTAACCCGATAAAGCGTCACTGTTGTAAAAAGTTGTCAAAGTTGTCATCGGGATAGTTTACTCTATCGAGATTGGAAAATACTGTTTAGTCGACTGTTGATGGATATGTCGATAGACATCCAAATGCCTTGTTCAGTATAGGTATACCGAAATAGGGACATCGGGGTAAGTTTATTGGAATTGCATAAAATGGTACTTCGCCTATATTAATTATTTTGATGGGTGATCAAGATCTCGGTTCGGGATTGTTATTCCGATGTCAGTGTCCAGCATTGATTTGTCATTTCGGGATTGTTATTCCGATGTCAATGTCTACATTTGATTTTTCAAAATTTGGGAGTTGAACAATCATGCAGCCAAAAGGTCTGTTGTGACTATGGGAAAGAGCAGAATTTGGTATAAATTGTATAGCCAACGGTTGGAAACAGATGATACGGTGTGAGTTTTGAAATTTTGAATTTCTGAAATCTGA
This sequence comes from Cryptomeria japonica, assembly GCF_030272615.1. Taxonomy (NCBI): domain Eukaryota; kingdom Viridiplantae; phylum Streptophyta; class Pinopsida; order Cupressales; family Cupressaceae; genus Cryptomeria; species Cryptomeria japonica. The sequence continues at coordinate 327,444 of NC_081410.1, read as the reverse complement.
TTTGAAATCAGTGGCAACTAATTGGAAGCTCATTTTTCTACAATTAATTTGTTTTCTACATGTGAATGGTGTTGCATGGATTCTAATTGATTGGACAATCATATGTATGGATAGAGCATTGAATTACCTTCCATTTGCTGGTGGTTTGAGTTTCTAATTCATTGTGAGGAAGAAGTTATAGCAATTTTCACACGGTGACCTAGTTAGCTAGGGTAACTAGGGTTTTAACAACAATACTCCCACCCCGTCTTACATCAATCTATCAGTCATGATATAGCACCACTTGATTTTCCTTAGGATTCACATCCATATGACTTTGTTCCAGAAACTCCAATGGATGTTGTTTCTCCAATGCCAGATGTTGGTACTTCTACCCTGAGGCCTAAATGGTGGGCCAAAACAATAGGAGATGTTCGTGATGATGAGCTTCTTGAGGATAGATCAGTTCGCTGCAAGATAAATCAGCAGAATACAGTCAACTTTGCACTTATGGCCAACATCCACAACATCCATGAGCCCCACACATATTCTGAGGCTAAAGGCATTCCTAAGTGGGAAAAGGCAATGGAGACAGAATACCATAGTCTTTTGAAGAGTAACACTTGGGTTCTTTTTGATCTGCCTCCTGGGAAGAAACCTATCAGCTGTAAATGGGTTTACAAAGTCAAGTATCATGTAGATGGTACTTTGGATAAGTACAAGGCTAGATTGTTTGCTCGGGGTTTTACACATCGGGAGGGAATTGACTATGAGGAGACTTTTGCTCCTACTGCCAAGATGAGTACAATTCGTCTTATTCTCGCCATTGCAGCTCGGTTTGGATGGCAATGTCACCAAATGGACATTTAAAGTGCATTTTTCAACGGCGAGTTGCAAAAAGAAGTTTATACGACTCAACCTCCTGGCTTCAAGGTTACCAGTAAGGAACTGTTGGTGTCTGTTTTATCATCTACCAAACATTAGAATAGGATACCCGAAGGCATTCTATCCTCTCCTGAAAAATCACTACTGATTCCAAGGTCTATATGTGCGAACAAGCAACTTTAGTGAAATAGCTTCTTGGGTAGTGTATGCTGAAAATCTCAAGGGGGACTTACGTTAACAAATGTCTTTGAACTGTTGGACTTAGACGGATTTAGCAATTTTAAACTCTTTTTTTTTTAGATTTTTTGGGATTTAGACTTTCAAAAAGGAGAAAAGAGATAGGGTTTGAGAAGGCTGATCTAATTCTATGAACTCCAGAGACGGTATCAATTGGGTGCTCTCGGGAAACCACACTTTGCTTCGCCACACTAAGGACAACTACACAAAGTGGGTGCAATCTTCAATGGGTTGTGCTTATGATTGAAATATTGGCATGCACAGAGGATAGGCTCAGACTAACTTTGCACAGTGAGATGGAAATCATCCATTCACCAAAAGTATGAGTGGAGATACACCGTCAATTAACACTTATCAAATCCTTCATTCAATTTTAACAACATGAAAGCAAATCTAAATTAACTTTAACTAATGTGTTGAGGAAATTGAAACCATGCTAATCATTCAAACAATAGAGATTACAAAGCCTTAAGAGAAAGTGCACATGCAATATATTATTCAAAAATGACCTTAATGCAACAATATGTAAAAAACCTCACACTCTCCAAATGAGAGGAGGTAGCCTTATATAGTTTTTCAAAAATAAATGAACGGTCGAGATCAAACAATGATCAAGGGCCCAGATTGAAAGCTACAAACCCTAATTAGGGTTCCCCAAAACGAACTACCCCCGACCAATGAGAAAATTACATTTGGGACACTTGTCCTTGCTAAATATGAACCATCAATGAAAATAGAAGGTTGTTGCATTGTGAAGTGTGCCCTCCTAGAAGCTTCTGGATAAGTCAGGTTCATCGAACCTGGACATGCTGACTTGAAACAATCTGATTGGTTGGAAGATGACGAGGCGCCACCTCAACATGTTGGATGTCTTCCTTGAATTCTCCAATTTGTGTCAAGAAATTGTCTAAGTATGAAAATTTGATTATTTCTTGTCACCATTTGATTCTTCTTGGGAGCTTGTCTTTTTTAATTTCTTCAAGAGATGAAATCCTTCAAGAAGTTGGAAATTTATTTAACTTTTCCATATTTTCACCAAGTCTGAGAACTTTTCTTTCTTGATGTCTTGAGATTCTTTCAAGTGCCTCGAATTTGGAGAAGAAATCCCTTCCTGGAGTATTTCTCATACTTAGCCAAATTTTGGCCCTCTGTGTGCTTGGACGAACCTTGCTCATGGTCTTGTCTTCAATTCTAAATTTGGCTTGAAACTCCATTTGTGTTTAATATGATGATCCTGCCTTCAATTGCCAAATTATGTTGCGCGGGAGGAGGGTAAAAGCTCTAGATAACCCCTTGCAAATATGAAATGATGGGATCAAGTTCTTCAGACATTTGATGTGATCATGCCCCACTTCTTGATACCCTGAAATTTGGAGAAGAATTTCTCCATGCCTTCGTCATAATTGAGGAAATTGGAATTTTCTTTGTGAAACATTCCCCATACTGCAACCTGTAAAACCAAAGGAAAATAAGTTAAAAAATCTATCTTGGATTAAAGAAAATGGAGACTGCGAATGGCTAAGTGTTTGGAGATTTTATTTCATTTTCATACTTAGCCATGAGAATGGGGTTTTCACATGTAAATTCTCCAACCTGCAAGATAACTCTGAAATTTGCTCTTAATTTGCTCAGAAAGTTCGAACTTCTGTTGTGTAATATTGAAAGGAGGAATGTCTTATTTGTATTAGAGTTGGTTTTCACAAATATCCTTCCAATTCATGTTTCTAAATCAGCTTCAGTCCTGAATATTCATGGAGGAAGTTTCTATTTTAGACTTTAGTTGGCTTGTCATCCCTTCAAGTTCGAAAATCTTCTTCTTGGTTTACAAAGTGCAAGTTTGTAAATTGATTATGAGTTCTGTTTCGAACTGAATCCTCAAGATTACATCCTTAAAAACTTTCTATATTGGCTACAAGTTTGAATTCTTTGTCAATCTTCCAATATATCGTCTTTGAAAACTTTCTATTTTGGATTTTAAGTTCGAATTGTTTCTCAAGTCTGCAAGATTCCTTATGATTTCCATTCCAAAAACTTTCTAATTCAGTTAGCAATTCGAATTCTTTCATGGATTTGATGACATCACTTGCATTTTAAACTTATTTTCAAACTTGCTGTTGACTTTGCTTGACTCCATAATCACATGGCGGACTTATTTGGAGTGTTGGCACAAGTATTGGAACTATATCCCAACATAGGGCGGACTTTTAGTTGACCGTGATGTTAGGAGGGCGGACTTTTGAGTTCACCTTTTGAGGACTTCTTCAACATAGGCATCATCTTTTGTCTTGGGTGGACTTCACTCATTTTGAAACCATCTTGTATGTCTTCAAAGGCGGACTTTGCTTGCCTTAGACTTACCTCTTGCTACCCTTAACACCTTCAAGGCAGAGTTTCATAGATATGCTTCTTCCTTCATCACCTTAGGCGGACTTTAGAGAGGCTTGCACACCACTCAACCATCATGTCATAGGGCGGACCTTGTTCAACTTGATACCTTTTGCACATGAAGGCAAACTTTTTAGCTTAGGCTTCAAGGCAGACTTTAGACACCTCTCCAACATGGCGAACTCTAGGCACCTCTCAATATGGCGGACTTTTGGGTGACCTCAACCAAGGCAGACTTTGGGGACTCTCCATCATAGGGCGGAGTTTTAGATGACATGGCTATCTTCATACCTTGGCTAGGCGGAGTTTAAAGACATCACCAAGAGGGCGGACTTTTGAAGGCTCTCTCCATGGGCGGAGTTTAGAGAGGCTTTGAGGGGCTTGCACACCATCATGGGCGGACTTTTGACTACCTTCTCAAGGCATAGGGCAGAGTTTGAAACCTTTCCACCAAGCATGGCGGAATTTAGAGTGACCTCAACCAATGGCGGAGTTTGGAAGGTGTTCTCCTTGGGCGGCCTTTGATACCCCTTCCTTAAGCATGGCGGAGTTTTATACTCCCTCCAAATGGCGGAGTTTTGGAAGGACACCAAGGAGGGCGGAGTTTTGTGCTCCCTCTTCATGGCCTCATCACCAAGGCGGACTTTGAAAGGTATCTCCAAGGGCGGACTTTAGGCACCTCTCCAACATGGCGGACTTTCTTCACTTCTCATGAGGGCGGACTTTTGAATGACTTCACCAAGGGCGGAGTTTTGGAAGGCCTCAAGAGGGCGGACTATATATGAAATATAACATTTTAGTAAAAGTGGTATTCCAATATGTGTTTTCTCTTTCTTATACTTAAAAGTTATATTTCATATATATTGTCAGGCTGTTTGAGAGTGGTTTTAGACCTCCAGGAGTTATAATGCAAAATCTAGTTTTTGGAGGATTCTTCAATTTTCCAGACTTAGTCAAATTTCAAGATCAGGTTGACATTCCAAACTTAGCCAAATTTCAGGACATTTGAGGATCAGGATGACATTTTAGACTTAGATGATTTTTCGGGCTGATTATCCTTTGAATGTGCCATGACCCCCTAAAATATAGGAACTTAGCTTTTTTGGGTCAAAACTTGAAAATTTTCGATCACGATTGAAGCAGGTCAGTGCCACCAGTGCAAACCCCAGGCCCCCATTCCGAAAAAGCAAAAAACAAACATCCCTAAAAAATAGGGAAAACTTTCTAAAAATAGCTTGTAATGTCTCTACTAGTTAGAGATCACTGTTCTGTAAAATAGATTGTTTGAATACAACAAATATATATATATATATATATAATTAATCTAACTTGCAATTTAACTTAAAAATACTTAATTAACACTAATCACAATTCTTACCTAATAAAAAGGATATGAATGCCATACGAAGATATGTCCTTAGGCGACCGTGAGGCTCGCCTTCTTGGAACCCATCTTGGTTCCAAGCCCTCCAGGAAGTCGAAGGTGAATTCGACTCCTGTCTCGAATGTAATTTCTTAAATCCAAGCCCTCCAGGAAGTCGAAGGTGAATTCGACTCCTGTCTTGAATGTAATTTTTTACATCCAAGCCCTCCAAGAAATCGAAGGTTAATTTGATTCCTATCTTGAGTGTAATTTCTTACACTCAAGCCATCCAAGGAGGACCCTATGTCCATTCCTTGCCTTGGGTGATGCACCTCATCACCCAAGTCCTCGGAGGGGACCGGCCAGATCCGTCTCTTCTTGGTTAACTTAGTCAACCAAGCCATACATATGCATATAGGTATTCAATATATATACTGCCCTAGGGATTATCATAATCCCTCCCTTAGACTAAGGGAGTTACCTCCCTATAGTCTCCAACATGTGATTACATTTATAATACTTTTTGCCTTTTATTACTATTTTCCTATTCCATAATCCATATGTAAAAATACCTGATTTAACATGTATTCTCTACCTATATTCCTTAAAATATTCATTAACCAATATTCACATTTAGTTCCTAACATATATTCCTACTAGGCATTGATATATATATTCATTACGTATGTTAGTACAAATTCATTAACATGTGGTTTATACTTATTCCTTAATATCTGAACCCCATTCATTAATGTGTTCATTAAAGTATTCATTATCATAAATATTACATATACATTAATTACATTTATTAACATTGATTTCCTTCATTACCTAACTATTAGAATAGTCATTCATTAATGTATATATTATAATATTAATTATTTATATCCATTAATACACACAGAAGTAAGCATTAACATATAACAATATTTATTCCTTACCTATCCGCAGCAGTCGTGTCAGATTTGTGCTTGCTCTGATCGTGATTCCCACTTCTATTCCGTTGCCCTTCCTCCCCCTTACCATTGGCTGCTCTGCACCCTTTATATCTGTATGAACTTCTTGTTTTATAAGTAAATCTAATATAAGTTATTAACACTATTTTTCATACAGCCTCTAGTTATTCTTCTCCGTTTTCCTCTTATATTCCCCCCCCCCCCCCCCGTATACCTCATGCTTTCCCTCCTTATATATCCTTCATATAACCTTTCATAGAAAGGTTGTGACTTTTCAATGTAACGTGCCTTTTCCTTAATACTTTTTAATTAATCTTTGTTATATATCTCTATTCAACTCATACATGTATTTCTTTTCCTTAATAAATCATTGACTATTAAAGTGATTACTTTGGTTCTCCGTTATTCTTTTAGATGGAGACGTATGATCTCTTTGTTTCACAATTATGATCGCTGATACTACCAATCGTTGCATTATGAATAATGATCGCTTCCTTATGATTGATTGGGATAGCGATAATATGATTGTTGGGATAGTATTGCACCATGAGACTTCAATCGTTGTCGTTAATGATGATTATTAATCTTAATCGCTACTATTAACCTTAATCGTTGACTCTATGCCTTTTCACAATTGGTGTATTGATTATTATTATTTCATTAATATATATTAATCAATTAATCATAGTTTCAGATATTAATAAATGAATATTAATTAATTGATAATAATATTAAATAAACATTGATTAATTAATTAATAATAATTGTTACATTTATTTCATATTCGAATTAAATATATTAAATTAATAAATAAACATTTATTAAGTAATAATTTAATTGCTACATTTAGGTTATATTCATTGATAAGCGAAAACATATATATATATATATATATATATATATGAATCAAATAATATTACCTATTATATTTATTAACACTACCATTGCCTAGACACTAATTATTAGTCTATCTAATGGCTGTAAAGGCAGACAGATCTGACATGTGTCAGATCTGGTCTGCCACTATATATGATATTATATATGACTGTCATACGTATTGCTAATATATAATATCCTCTTTAATTGTATTATTTATATCCTCTTTGTACTTTAATTGTATTATTATTTATTATTAAATATATAAATTATGTTGATGATATATAATATTTAAATCATAAATAATATTTAGTTAATGAAAACATAGCTGAGTGGATGAAAGAAGTGCAAAAGAAAATTGGGCAGCAAATAGAGCAGCATACTACAGTTGATGGAGGGTTTGCTGCACGATTTGATGGATTAGGAATCACATGGGTTGATGTATGGCTTAATGGATGAGGGACTATATAGATTGATGGATAGTTTGGTGGATTTAGGATTTAGAAGGGTTAAGGGATGGTTTGATAGGTTGTTTGATGGATGAGATTCTGATGAATGATTTGGAAGGTTTCCCTCATATAAGTTTTCAAGGTTATAGTTTGGGGGAAGCTTGGCTCCTATGTTTATAAGGTACCTAACCATGGCATCTTTGTTTTGAAGTAGGAAGTGATCTAGTTGGGCGTAACCTTATTTAGTGTTGGGAAAACCATTAGGGTTATCGGGATATTCATCTTGATCTACAAGCTTCTCGTCATTGTGGTATTTGTCTTAATTTACAGGGCTCTAAATGATTCAGAAGGTTTCCCTCATATAAGTTTTCAAGGTTATAATTTGGGGGAAGCTTGGCTCCTATGTTTATAAGGTACCTAACCATGGCATCTTTGTTTTGAAGTAGGAAGTGATCTAGTTGGGTGCAAATAGAAAGTTGTTCAAATTCATTCAAATCAATTGTTCTTCGTCCTTTGGCCTTTCTAGGCACTTTGACGATATTCAGACTCTGTTATCACTTGGCTTGCAAAAACTGACTTTCAATCTTTTAGACTCAAACCATTCAAAACTTGATAGAACCGAGCAGAACTGAAGTGGAAGGCCACAAGCACTAACAAAACCCCTAGAAAGCAGGAAAAAAAGGGAGCATCCCCATTTGCAATGGGGCGATGAGTGAAAAAGGTCACAACGGGAACATCAAGTTTGCAGACTGGTAAAAGCCATGTATGGCCTGAAGCAAGCCACTCGAGCTTGGTACTTCAAGATTGATCCGTATTTGGTTGAACATAGTTTTCAGGGCAATCCCTCTGACACTAATCTGTATGTCAAACTCTTCGATGGTGATATCCTCTTTCTTGTTGTCTGCGTGGATGACTTGATCATTACTGGTAATTCAGCACATTTGATTACAGCCATCAAATGGGACTTGTGCCAAGCTTTTGACATGACAGATTTGGGGCTTCTCCATTATTGCTTAGGTGTTGAAGTGTGGCAAACTGATGACAGTATCTTTATTTCATAGTACAAGTATGCCCGCAGTTGGATTGACAAGTTTTGAATGCAGGATTGTAAACCTGCTTCCACTCCTATGGACAAAGGGCTGAAGTTATCAGCCAAGTCTGATTCACCTAGAGTAGATGAAACCAAATTTAGGCAACTAGTAGGCAGCCTCATCTATCTCACTGCCACTAGACCTGACATCAGTTTTGCTGTCAGCTACATCTCTCGCCTCATGACAGCCCCAAAAGTTGATCATTGGATTGCAGCGAAGCAAGTGCTGCGATATGTGAAAGGCACTTTCGACTATGGCATTTTATATAGCAGGAACAACGATCCAAAGTTGATTGGTTATACTGACTCAGATTGGGATTAGTGGTTGACAAAAAATCCATTTCTGGGTACGTATTCAATTTGGGTACTGGTGTCATCACTTGGAGCAGCAAGAAGCAACAGGTCATGGCTCTTTCCTCAACCGAAGCCGAATACTGGGGAACAATCAAGGCCACATGTGAGGCAGTTTGGCTCTGAAGGATACTTTCTAACATGCAGATGCTGCAGTCAGGTCCTTCTCCCTTGTATATTGATAATCAAGGGGTGCTCAAACTAGCCAAAAATCCAATCTTCCATGAACGTACCAAGCATGTCGAGCTTCATTGTCATTACATCCGCAAGCTAGTAGAAGACAGATCAGTTTAGTTGTAGTATGTTCCAACAATGGATCAGACTGTGGATATTCTCACCAAGTCTTTGAGCCCAAATAAGTTTGTAAAATTCAGGGGGCAACTTGGTGTTTTTGATTGATTGACCATTAAGGGAGGGTGTTAGAATAATAATTCCTTATATTGTTAATGGTCAATATTGTATTTATTATGTCTACAGTACCAGGTAGTTAGAAGTAGGTAGCTTATTGAATAACTACAGTGTTTTTGTAATTTATATAAATGTAACTTTTCCTCAGATTAATGAATGAAGTTTTTACCAGTTCATTTTGCTGAACAAACTTCGGGATCAAAGCATATATTGTGAGTGAAATATATCGATGCTTGTATTAACTCTAAAGGTTTATACTGAAATGATAATTAACTCAAAATGCTCTGCAACATGAGCCTGCTGCTAAGACCCTCCATGGTTACCACATGGAGGAAAACCAACTTGGTCCTTTGAGCCTACTGTAAAGACCAAGCTTACCACAATCCTTCCAACATGATGTTGGGTAACAAAGCTATCCCTCCTGCTATTCAGAGATACAAAAATAAACATCAGCTTCTCAAAAACTTCATACGTTTGAAGGAACATGATTTTGTAAAAAAATCATCGAAAACTTTTGCAGAATAATACCATTAGCTCTAGAAACCCTATAGCGACCCAAAAACAAGCTGAAAGAAACCAAGATTTTGTGGAAAAAATAGTCAAACCCTTGATGCAAAGCTGGAATCACACACAATTTTGTGAAAAAAATTCACAAAAAACTTTATTTTGTAAAAAAAAGCAAAACCCCATGACCACGATTTTTAGGAAAAATCATGCAAAACTCTCCCTGATTTTTATGGAAAAAATCATGCAAAACCCTTCCATGATTTTTAGTGGAAAGAAAATTAGAAAACCCAAAAAATAGCAACACGCTTCATGATTTTTAGTGGAAAGAAAAAAACATGAATTTTTTAAAAGTTGTCAAAACTTCTGAAAAAACTTTCAAGCAACAACACCACCATGATTTTTCATTAAAAATCATAAAAAAATTTTGAAACCTAATTTTAGGTAAATACCCACGAATTTAAAAAAAAAAACTACACAGTTGAACCCTGATAACAATATCATAGTTTGACTTGTTGTGGAAAATACCTTCTACTTATCAAAAAAAAATTGTCAAAACTTAACCCACTCTAATACCATGAAATGATAATTGATTGATATTCAATACGAAAGCTCCTTAAATAGAGATTACAAAAGGATCTTTCCATAACAGACAAAAAGAAAACTTCCTAAAACTAACTAAAGACAAAAGACATGAATGGAAGTTTCTAAATACTAACTAAATGACTAAGATGACCATATACCAATATTACACTATTATTTTAATATATGCATTCTGTACAACTACCCTAAAAGATTAATTTTGAGGGTTAATAAATATAGAAGGCTGATTATTGAATAAATATCATCAGGATGTATCTATTTTGTGCGAGCGGCTTGTGTAGCAAACAATCCTGACCAGTTCGTGGTGGTATGGTTCTTTTGGAAGTACATATGACAATGTAGTTTAAATCATGGCTGGTGCTTTTACGCAAAGTGTGAGGACTGATTCAGGATTGTGGCTGGAACATGAATTCCTCACATGGTTTGACTGTTGCAATTATAATCATTGATTCTTCTGGCTTACTATATTATCAGGCGACTCTCTCTCTTCCAACACTGACTCTACATTGGAGCAGCAGACTTGTTTTTGTTAGTGTAGGTTTTTTTATTTTCCTTATGTTAGGGGGTATTTATTTTTCCTACACATATATTATTAAGCTTGCTTAGGTTATTAGGTGTGGTTAATATGAGGACACGTGGCGGAATACATTAGATACATGTGTAACTCTCCATCTCACATGGGTAGTTGAGTTACACACCCTCTTTTGGCTTGTTGTGCCACCTCTCATAACCAATATTTTGTCATTTCCTAAGTGGGTTATGGGGTAGTTGGGTTTCTCACCCTCTTTTGGCCTTATGTGCCACCTCTTATAACTCCTTTTTTGTTTTCATGTAAGGAGGTTATGCCACATATTTTGACATTTACCAAGTAGGTAAAAACCTCCCACCTTTTATGGGGTAGTAGGTAAAACCTCCCACTTTTTATGGAGGTGGGAGTTAATGCACCTCTTGGTTGTATATGCTATTATTTTTCTATATAATAAGCAATATACTCTCACCTTCACTAGTCAAGTGATAGCTCGGTGAGAGTCTTCTCTAAATTCTCTTCTTTATCTCTATTTTTCTCTCATATCAGATTTATCTTCATTCAGCTATTTTGATCTTCGATCATCCGTTGCTTGGAGTTGCATGTGATCTATGACCGACATCAGATCCTGGCTCAATTCTTGCTTCTCACAGAATTTAACATGGTATCAGAGCCGTGTTGTCTGGTATAGCTCATTGCTTTTCTGATTTATTTGAGAGATTTGAGATTGTTAGATAGCTAATATTTTTCTTAAAAACCAAGTATGCTCTTCTCCTGCATTTTTGTGTGATCTGGAAAATCAGAACAGTTTAAAGGAAAATAAGCTTCTAGTTAAATCTGGTTTTATATATGTGTTCTTTGAGATCTGGGTGATTGCAGCATTTTTGGTAATATTGGAGGCTTCTTTAGCATTTCCAGAGTGTCCAGAAAGCTTGTGAAAATCATAAGTGACTTTTATTTCACCAAATTCAAAGTTTGGAGAACACAGTAAAAAAAATCAGAGTGAAATATTTTACTAGAGCTATTTTCATTTCGGCCCTAGTGTTCTAACCTCCATTCATTTTCAGAAAAAAAGATTTCTGGGTTTTGTTCCCAGCATCGAAAAACTTCTGGTTTTTGGAGGGTTTTTCTAGAAAATTAATAATTGTTGCAGAAATTGAGTTTCAACAAGGCTTAAGTCATTTTTCTATCAGGGAAATTCAGCAACCTTTCTTAAAAGTTGCATAACTTTTGCCTCGGGTGTTAGTTTTTTGCAAATGAGTACTTGACGGAAAGCTGGAAATGAGCACTCTTCATAATTGCAGGTCTTATTGAAATATTCTACCCTTCTTTGTTAGATATTGTAGGTTGAATCAGCTGCATTTTTTTTGTTTTTTTTCCCTTCTATAGATCATATCTTTCTTCTCACAACTCTATTTTACAAAAACGAATAGTTGTTGGAAAGGTATTAAGATACATTGAGCAGCTATAAGGCTAATTTTTTCAGATTTTGTGTTAAATTTATATGTATTTAAACTTTCTATTTTGGCCATTAAAGCCTTAGAAAGCATTGTAATCTGATAAAAGCCTTGTAAATGCACTAATTATAAAGTGCCAACCTTGTAATATTTGGGGGGGGTGATTTCAAAAACTAGTGAAAAGGGGGGGTGTCTCTTGTGTCTTCTTTCTTGCACTCTTCTTGACTCTTTGCAATCTTCTTTTCTGATATCATGGATGCATCTACAGTTCCACTTTTAACACCATATAATTACTTTGAATGGAAATCTAAGATGATAATATATCTGAAAAGACATGGATATCATCGTGTTACTATGGGACTTGAAACTGAACCTCAAGATGCTGCAGAAAAGATTAAATGGTTTAATAAATGTGATGAAGCTTTTGGTACATTGTGCATGTCAGTCTCTCCTGACCTTCTTTTTCACATTGAATCTGCTACTACACCAAATGTAGTATGGACTACTTTGGGAAACCTCTTTGGTAAGCAGGATGAACTAAGAGGTCATCAATTGGAGAATGAACTCATAGGGTTGAATCCAACCAATTTTGATACTATACAAGACTTCTTCACTAAACTTAAGTCTATAAGATTGCAGTTGGAACAGTGTGGAACTAAGAAAGATGATAAGCAACTGATCTTGAGTATTCTTTCTAAGCTTGGTCCTAACTATTCAGTGTTTGTTTCTACATTCTATGCTACCAAATGTGCCCTAGGTACCACATTCAAAATGCCTTCTTTAGATGATTTTGCTGCAGAACTCACTAGGGAGCAGGACAAATTGGTTCAAATGGGTACAATAAAGCCCTCTAAGTCGCATGCCTTAGTTGTAAATCAAGGCACAAAAGAACATAAAGGGTCTAGTAAGCAAGATAAGAAACAAAAGAACCAAGGTGAGAAGAAGAAAGATCAGAAATCTGCTACTTCAAAAGCAGACAATGAGACCTCTTCATCAAAAGGTGAACAACCTAAGAAGGATAAGGTCAAGTGTTCTTATTGTAAGAGGCCTGGTCATGATGAACATAAGTGTTTAAAGAAACAAATTGATCACCTTTCAAATCTTCTTGAAAAGAATAATATCAAGGTTCCTGATTCAGTCAAACAGAGTTCATCGGAAGGATCTTCTAAGGACATAGATAAGAGTAAGGGGAAAGGAAAGGGTAAGGCCCTAGTTGCTATTGCTTCACAACCAAATTCTCGGATAATTGACTCAGGTGCTTCACACCACATGGCTTCTTCAGAAGATGATTTCACATCTTTAGAGCTATGTTCTATGCCTTCCATCCTAATGGGTGATGACACTCCTGTTGAAGTGCATGGGAGAGGGTTTGTTGATGTGGGTGAAGGAACATTTCAAGATGTCCTTTGTGTTCCATCTTTATCAAATAATCTCCTATCTGTTTATTAGATCACTCACACTGGTTCTGGCAAGCGAGTTGAGTTCACACCAGATGCAGTGGTAATCAACGAAATGCATAATGGGTCTACTGTTGCTATGGGAAAAGCAGATCATCATTCTAGATTATATCAGTTTTCTCACTTTGTTCTTGACTCTCCTTTGACAGTTCTACTCACTCATGCAGATGAGGTGAGTTGTTTGTGGCATCAACGGTTTGGCCACTTGAACTACCATTACTTGCAACAACTCAGTCAACAAGAAATGGTTTCAGGGTTGCCTTCTATTCGATTTTCGGATGGAGTTTGCCAGGGGTGCATTCTTGGTAAGCATCCAGAGGAGAAGTATGATAAAGGTAAAGCTTGGAGAGCTACACAACTATTGGAGTTGGTACATAGTGACTTGGCAGGACCATTTCCACAACCATCTTTCAGCAAGGCTAGATATGTCTTGACATTTATTGATGACTTTTCTAGATATACATGGGTTTACTTTCTCAAACAAAAGTCTGAAGTCTTTGAAAATTTTCTAGATTTCAAAGCTTTTGCAGAGAAACAATCTGGGAAGTTCATCAAGATTCTGGGTACAGATAATGGGGGTGAATATGTTAATAATCAGTTTGAACAGTTTTGTGCTTCAGAAGGTATCAACATGCAGCACATAGTTCCATACAGTCCTCAACAAAATGGTGTAGCAGAACGAAAAAATAGGTCCTTGAAGGAGATGGCTAATTGTATGATTCACTCCAAGTCTTTGGCACCTCAGTATTGGGCAGAGGCCATCAACTGTGCGTGTTACATCCAGAATCGAGTTCCTCATAAAGCTGTGAAGGGGGTAACTCCCTTTCAAGCTTGGACTGGTCGAAAACCCACAGTTAAACACTTTAGAGTGTTTGGTTCTCTTGCATGGGCCCACATTCCAGCTGAAAAACGCAAGGCTATGGATCCGCAGAGTAAGCCTTGCATATTTGTTGGATATCCAGATGATGTCAAAGGGTATAGGCTTCTCCATCCCACTACTCATGAGTTGTTCATTGAGAGGAGTGTTCGTTTTGAGGAGAGTTCTTCTAGTTCTTCTCATACCACCTCTCCATCCACTATCACATTGGAGAAATTGCATTATGATGACAGTTCTTCAGAGGATCTTAATCCTCCTAATCTTGATGAGGAGTCTTCTTCCTCTACTTCAGATGGTGACAGTGATGATGAGGATTCACATTCCTCTCATAGTCATCATTCAGAGACTGATGATTCTCCCCCAGACTCTCTAGCCTCAGTGCCTCTTTGGGCTCGACAAACTTTTGAGTCAGCAGGAGATTGGTTTGGTGATCCATTAGATACTAGAAGAACAAGGTCACAATTTCAGCAAGCTCCACATCTCTTCATTGCTTCAGCTTCTGATCCACAGTCCTTTCGAGAAGCTTCAGGTGTTCCTAAGTGGGATGCTGCAATGCAAGAAGAGTTCAATTCCTTGGAAAGGAATCACACATGGGATTTAGTTCCTCTTCCTAAGGGAAGGAAACTTGTTCGATGCAAGTGGATCTATCGAACAAAATTTGCAGCGGATAGGTCGGTTGATAAGTATAAGGCTCGCTTGGTAGCAAAAGGTTTTTCCCAAGTTCCAGGGGTTGATTACTCTGAGACTTTTGCTCCAGTTGCTAAGATGAATTCCATCCGACTTGTTCTTGCTATAGCTGCAGCTCATCGTTGGGTAGTTCATCAGATGGATGTGAAGAGTGCATTTCTTCATGGTGACCTTCAGGAGGAAATCTACATGGAGCAACCACATGGGTTTGTTCAGGATCCTTCACTTGTGTGTCGACTTCAAAAGTCTCTCTATGGCCTCAAACAGGCTCCTCGAGCTTGGTATGCGAAGATGGACTCATTCCTTCTGACAGTTGGTTTCACTCGGTGCCATTCTGATCCGAACATATACATTCTGCAACAGGATGAAACTCTCACATTTTTGGTTCTCTATGTTAATGACTTGTTACTCGCAGGGAGTCACTCATCCACCATCAAAGCAGTGAAAATTGCTCTACATGATAGATTTTTGATGTCAGACTTGGGTCTTCTGCATTACTTCTTGGGAATTGAGATCACTCAATCATCTTCAGGAATCTTCCTTGGACAACCCAAGTATGCACTTGATATGCTCTCCAGATTTCACATGGCTGATTGTAAGCCTGCACCTACTCCATTTTTGTCAAGGGTCAAACTTGAGGCTAAGTGCTCTTCACCCTTGGTTGATGGCACTTTATATCGACAGCTTGTTGGAAGCCTCATTTATTTGACTCATACGAGACCCGACATTTCTTATGCTGTGGGCATGGTCTCTAGATTCATGCAGGAGCCACATGAGTTGCATTGGAAAGCAGCTAAGTGGATCCTCCACTACATTCAGGGTACTCACAATTATGGAATTCAGTATGTAGCAGGTGTGGATATTGACTTGGTAGGATATACGGATTCAGATTGGGCAGGTGATTCTCAGGATCGCAAGTCTACTTCTGGGTATTGCTTCTCACTTGGTTCTGGTCCAGTTTGTTGGTCGAGCAAGAAGCAATCTGCAATTGGTCTTTCATCGACAGAGGCCGAGTATCGAGGGGCAGTCAATGCCACCACTGAGGCTATTTGGCTTCAGAATATTCTCACTGAGTTTGGTATTCCAGTTAGAAAGCCTACCATCATCTTTTGTGATAATCAGAGTGCTATACAAATCTCAAGAAATCTAGTTCATCATCAGAGGACGAAACACATTGAGATACATATGCACTATATTCGAGAGCTCCTTCCGGAAGGCATCATTGATCTTAAGTATTGTTCTACATCAGAGCAAACTGCGGACATCTTCACCAAACCTTTCACCGAAAGCAAGTTCCTTCATTTGCGATCTTTGCTTGGGATGCAAAAGGTGTCTACTTCAGGAGGGGCTTCTTAGTCCTTCATTCTTTCTATCTCTCTATTTAGGGGGGGTCTATTCCTCTTATGGGGGCCTTCTTCTTTTGGGGGGGATATTTATGTACATGGGTACCTAATATGGCCTCATTTGCCGGGACCCATCTTTTCACCCACCTAAGCTACGCTTAAGGGGGGGTGTTAGTGTAGGTTTTTTTATTTTCCTTATGTTATGGGGTATTTATTTTTCCTACACATATATTATTAAGCTTGCTTAGGTTATTAGGTGTGGTTAATATGAGGACACGTGGTGGAATACATTAGCTACATGTGTAACTCTCCACCTCACATGGGTAGTTGAGTTACACACCCTCTTTTGGCTTGTTGTGCCACCTCTCATAACCAATATTTTGTCATTTCCTAAGTGGATTATGGGGTAGTTGGGTTTCTCACCCTCTTTTGGCCTTATGTGCCACCTCTTATAACTCCTTTTTTGTTTTCATGTAAGGAGGTTATGCCACATATTTTGACATTTACCAAGTAGGTAAAAACCTCCCACCTTTTATGGGGTAGTAGGTAAAACCTCCCACTTTTTATGGAGGTGGGAGTTAATGCACCTCTTGGTTGTATATGCTATTATTTTTCTATATAATAAGCAATATACTCTCACCTTCACTAGTGAAGTGATAGCTCGGTGAGAGTCTTCTTTAAATTCTCTTCTTTATCTCTATTTTTCTCTCATATCAGATTTATCTTCATTCAGCTATTTTGATCTTCGATCATCCGTTGCTTGGAGTTGCATGTGATCTATGACCGACATCAGATCCTGGCTCAATTCTTGCTTCTCACAGAATTTAACAGTTTTAATCCAAGTTGCATCAAATGGAGGAGTTATTCTTTCACTGTATTTCTCAGAAAGGTCAGATTGTTGTAAACGTTTACCTGAACTGAAATGTTTACAAATATTCTTTTCACTTATGTGCCACTGAAAATCTTTTGTACAATCAATAAATTCTCAATATTTCTGAGCAAAAGTCTTATTTATAATAAATCAAATAAGCGCTTATTCATACAAACTGAAATTGTTCATGGAATCACTGGCATACGAACTGTTTGACAAAATGTTAGAGAGGTAGAGTTGCAGATTTCAGGTTCAGTAACAGCAGGGGTTCTGAAAGATCCCTGATGGATCCCTTCGCTGATCTGCTGTAGTTTTTTTAATTATTTTAATTGAATTTCCTATTTATTACTATAATCTTCCAGAAATAGACAGAAGTTGCAGAAGGTTGAGTTCTTTTTATGTTTTGATAGTTTTTCAGCTAGTAATAATTGAAGAACAAGTACATGAAAAGAGTACTGGAAATAAATGTTTATACACAGCCAAATGAAAATCGTACCAAGCAGATTTTTGATTATTTAAATCAAATAATTATCTAGATAGTTATTCCAAACAATTCTAGGAAGATTACAATAAGCAATGAGTCCAACCTGGATGAAGAGTGAATACTGTAATCAAGAAGGAGGCTGCGGCAAATATCCAAAGCTCTTACATAGCTCCAAGTGGGAAAAGAAATGGCTGCAAAGTACGGTCGTACGGTTGTTAAGTGACGCCAAGATGGAAACCCCAATCTCCACGCTGAACCCTAACTCTGTCCACTGAATCCTCCAGAAAAGATGTCGTACCAACTCTAAGGCACTGAAAACTGAAAGCAAGAACCAAATAACCACTGTGCTGGGGGCTACATCCCAGACAGGCAAGACCCTAGGGTTTTCGTCCTAGATGCTGAATTGCTCTCCAGAGAAAATTCTCTGAATCAAAGATGAAGATGTGTAAAGATGGATGATAATTAGGTTACCATCTCCTTATAACTCCTCCCCTCTAGCTCGAACCCTAAAAGTGTATGAAAAGTGCGCTTAGGCTTATAAAGTCTTATTTCTCATTTTTAGTCACCAAGTATAGAGAAAACACCACTTTTTAAATATAAAAGAATTCTGTTCATCAAAAGGGTACCTGACAAATGGGAAACATTTAGAAAAGTTCAAGACCTTTCCAACGAGCTATAACACATTGGCATATGCATCCAAATGAAGCCAAAAACCCCTTATTACTCCAAAATGGCTATAAACATGGCCTTATTTAATTAATTAAACGCTAACTTAGGAAATATTTAAATATATTAAAAATATAACCCAAATAGCTGCAGAAGGCTCAAATGACTCCAAAAGCCTGAAACGGAACCTGCCACCTGTTTGTGACTGAAGTCGAAAATCATGGATCCACTGGCAATCTTATCCCTAAAATCTAGGGATGCTCCTAGAAACTAGGAAACATACCCAAATCTTTTGAAACTGAAACCAAGGAATAGTCTCGTGGAAACCCAACCCTAGATACTATCATAACCTCCTAAATAGTAGGAATAGCCTCCACAAATGTAGGAACTGCCTCCTAAAATTAAGGAACTGCTCCAAACTGGTCTACTACTGCCAGAACACCAAATCCCAAACACTGAATATCCTCCCCGAGTCTCTATCCACCACTGTCAGCCTACAAGACCCCATAATAAGTTGACTCACATGTCTCTACTAGATAGAGCTAAAGAGGGGACATGACAGTCCTCCCCTCTCGGAGATGCTTGCCCACGAGCAACTGTAACGTTGGATGCTGCAAAATAGACTCACCCTCACAAGTGGCATCCTCTATGGGAAGATCTCTCCAAGGTACCAAATACTCCAAAATCACCCTGCTTCTCAGCCGCCGTTCCCTCACCTCAAGAATCTCTTCAGGAACCAAAGTCAATTTACCTTCCTCATCCATGGGAGGCAAATCGGGTGATACTGTAATATGCTATCCAAGGGCCTTTTTCAGGCATGATACGTGAAACACATTATGAATTTTACTGCCAGGTGGTAGCTCAATCTCATAAGAAACCTCTCCAACGCGCCTAATAACTCTATATGGCCCATAAAAATGAGGTTTGAGCTTCTCAACTCCCCCCCCCTTTAAGGGTGCTCTGTTGGTATGGCTGTAAGCGTAGGAAAACCATGTCACCCACCTCAAATGCCCTCTCAGTCCTATGCCGATCAGCGTACATCTTTTGCTGATTTTGAGCATGTTGTAAGTTCTCCCTAAGAGATCTCATGATGTCCTGGTTCTCCTGTAACCAATCCTGAGCCAAAGGAACTCTACTGTCACTCAAAGCCAAATCAATGAAGGATAATGTCTCGTAACCATAAAGAGCTCTGAAAGGAGTCATATCTATGGACATGTGGTGCGTAGTATTGTAACAATACTCGCCCACATACAGCCTTCTGCTGCCCCGACACGTAGCTGCACAAATATCCCTCAATCCACTTATTGACTATCTCGGTCTGTCCATCTGTTTGAGGGTGGTAACTAGTACTAGGTGTCAACTCTGTGCCTGCTAATCTAAAAAGTTCTTGCCAAAAGGAACTCATGAATCTACTATCCCTGTCACTCACTATGGTCTTCGGAAGACCATGGAGTCTAAATACCTCTCTGAAAAATAACTCAGCCACCTGAGATGCTGAGAAATCAACTGCAATGGGAAAGAAGTGGGCATATTTTGTTAATCTATCTACTACAACATAGATACAATCTTTCCCCTGAACCCGAGGAAGACCTGTAATGAAATCCATAGAAATCCCTATCCACTTCTGTTCCGGTATAGGCAAGGGCTGTAACAAGCCAGCGGGATAGGTATGCTCCGACTTGTTCTGCTGACAATTCATACACTCACGGACATGACGCAAAACATCATCTTTGAGACCCTTCCATGAGAATCTCTCCCGAACCGCTCAGTAAGTCTTACCATACCCTGGATGTCCTGCTGTGGGAGTAACATGAAAATCATGCAAAATTTGTTCCTTCAACTATGAAACAGGAATAAGATAAACCCTACCCTTGTAGTAGATAACGTCATCTACCACACTGTATCTATCATCCACTACCAATCCATCCATGACCTCACAAGCATGCTGATTTTTGTAATACTCAACTAAAAGTTGAGCCTTCCAATCTACTGAAATCTTGCTCAATGAACATAGGGCAGCAAGTGAGGGTTTTCTAGAAAGTGCATCAGCCTCAGTATTATTCTTCCCCTTTATGAATTCGATATCGAAATCATAAGCCTGAATCTTGCTCACCCATTTTTGTTGTCGATCATTGAGCTCTGTCTGATCTAGGAAATATTTCAGACTATTGTGGTCTGTTCTTACCACGAATTTGCTGCCAACAAGATAGTATCTAAATTTGGCTAAGGCATGCATAATAGCCAACATTTCCTTATCATAGGTGGAGTACAACCTCTCATTATCTCGTAGCTTCCTACTCTCATAGGCAATGGGGTGTTTGTTCTGCACCAAAACCGCTCCTATGCCCAAACCTGAAGCATCACACTCCAGAACAAATGGCTGCGAGAAGTCAGGGAGTGCCAAAACTGGGCAAGTGCTCATAACCTCCTTGAGTCTGTCAAAGACCCCCTGTGCCTGTTCTATCCATCTGAATGCCCCTTTCTTTGTGAGGTCTGTCAAGGGTGCTGCCAACTAAGAGAAACCCCTCACAAATCTCCGGTAATAGGCACATAGGCTAAGGAACCCACGTAACTCGGTAATGTTCCGAGGACGGGGCCAATCCTAAATCGCTTGAATCTTCTCCTCATGCACCTTCACTCCATCAGCACTGATCACATGACCCAAATATAAGACCTCTCTAAGTCCAAACTCACATTTGGACAACTTAGCAAATAGAGACTGGCTCTCCATAATGCTAAGTACCTCCTCAACATGTCTGAGATGGTCCTCCCAAGTGCGATTGTAAATCAGAATGTTGTCAAAGAACACTAGAACCGACTTCCTCAACTGCTTGTTGAAGATATGGTTCATACAAGACTGGAAAGTGGCTCGTGCATTGGTGAGGCCAAAAGACATTACCAGGAACTCATAGTGCCCATAGTGACAACGGAAAGCAATCTTGTGTACATCCTCTGCTCGTACATGTATCTAATGGTAACCTGAATGAAGATCAATCTTAGAGAAGTAGATAGCTCCATGAAGCTCATCAAACAACTCATCAATGTGTGGAATAGGGTATCTGTTCTTGATTGTCTTCTTGTTCAAGGCCCTGTAATCTATACACATTCGCAGAGTCCCATCCTTCTTCTTAACAAGCACTACAGAAGAAGCAAAGGGACTAGAGCTCGGGTGAATGAAACCCATGTCCAACAACTCGTGAATAGTCTTCTCAATCTCATCCTTGTAGGCTCTAGGATGACGATACAATGTGGTAATCACTGGCTTAGCTCCATCTTCCATCTCTATCCCATGCTCAAACCCTCTATTTGGAGGTACACCAGGAGGTATGTCACCAAAGACTCTCCCATGACAGTCCATCACCGACTGAATATCAACATGAAATGCCCTGCTATCCTAAGGTGTAGGTGTTTTGGACTTCACAAAACAATGTGTAGCCCAGATCACATCATTATGTCTAATAATAGTCTCCATCCTGCGAGAAGACACCTCTTTAGGCCCACCATCTGAAGCTGCCCTCAAGATAGTCTTCTTCCCTCCAGAAAGGAACTCTAACTGCATACGATGGTGATCAATAATGTATCGCCCAATACCCTGTAACCACTACATGCCCAAAACCACATCATAATCTTCCAACGGAAGCACATAAATGTCATCTGTCAGAGTATAATGCCCCATCTGAATACTAAGTTGTGGAATCCGTTTAGTACAGCCCAAAACTGCACCATCTGCAACCTTAACTCCAAACCCCCCAAACTCCTCAAACTGTAACCCATGCCTATCAACTAACTTCTGATCAATAAAATTGTATGTGGTGCCTGTGTCTACCAAACTCATAACCCGCTGACCCCTAAGTGTACCTTTCAATCGAAAGGCGTGAAACCTGGGATAACTGGAGAGGGTAGCAATAGTCACTTTGGTTGATGCCAAAGGCTCAGGGGTGTCTATCTCCAACTGTGGTTGCTCTTGTTCAACCTCTTTTGTACAATCCTCAGTATCAGTGTCAGGTACCTCCTCATCTTCCAACTCAAATGTCACCTCAATCAAATGAACCTTGCCCTTGCCCATACAACGATGCCCGGGCTCCCAAGGCTCTTTGCATGAGAAGCATAGTTTCCTCCTTCTTAGATCATTCTGTGTCTCCTGGTCCATCCTGGGAGGTCTAGCTGTCTGTCCATCTATAAACTGAGAGGTATTGGCCTTCTGAGGAGGTCGTGAATCCCTGAACGACTTCTTATCTGTCTGATAAGAAGTAGGAGTGGTGTATAGTCTCAATGTCACATCTATGGCATCCTTAAGAGTGACTGGCTTGAAAGCACATACCCATCCCTTAAGCCTGTCCTGTAGTCCCTCAATGAATAGCATCACACTGCGCCTCTGGGGCATATCAAGTACCATAACTGCCATATGTTGGAACTCATTAATATATGCCTCTGCATGCCCAATCTGTCTTAGATGTGCTAACTCCCTGTAATAGAGCTCTGTGTCCTTACGGTCAAACCTAGAAATGAGGCGCTCAGTGAACTCTCCATAGGAGTGGACCATGGCGTGGTCCTGGGTGACCAATCTTTGGTGCCACTAGTCATAGGCAACCCCATCTAAATGTAAGACAACAAACTGAATAGCATCACTCTAAGGCATGGGTCTCAGTGATAGATATATATATCCAGCTTGTGCACCCATGCTCGTGCACTCGTACCACTAGTCCCATCATATGTAGCCAATGTGATCTTCCCAGTAGCTCTACTGAGGTCATAGTTCTGCTACTGAGGCCTATAGCCCTGGTCTCCTCTGAACCTGGCGGTATCTCTACGTTGTGCACAGTATTGTGGAAAAGGAAAAACATCCCTAACCTCTGGGGGTAGGGCTCTCCACTCAGTTGTAGCCGCCCTGACTGAATCCTGAAAATCCACCTTTGGTGGCTCTACCTGTATCGGTTGCTCACCTGGTATAAACCAAGGAAGTAATGGTCTATCCCTAACTGGTGTATGATGTCTCTCAGGCCTAGGGGAATGATGAGAGCTCCCAGCTGATGTATGAGATCCTTGAGTATGTTGGCTTCCAGCCACAGATACTGATCTACTTCATCTGCCTCTGTGTCTGTCCACTTCCAACCGCTCCAGGGTAACCTGTATCCTGTCTAAGGTCTGAACAATCCTGGGCTGGGTAGTGATGAGAGTCCTCATCATCTCTCTCTCTTGTCTGTCTTCCTCAGCCTGATTTACTCCGACACCCACCTGTTCATCTGCCATGATAGGTTCCTATTCTCTCCCACTCTCACGCTCGTACTGAGCTCTTCTGCGGGTATAGTATCTGTATAAGTCACTTCTTCTCGGATGCATAGAAGAAAAACAAAACTTAGCCCCACAAGCTGGCAGGCAAATAGCTCTGATACCACTGAAAGATCCCTGATGGATACGTTCACTGATCTGGTGTAGTTTTTTTAATTATTTTAATTGAATTTCCTGTTTATTACTATAATTTTCCAGAAATAGATAGAAGTTGCAGAAGGTTGAGTTCTTTTTATGTTTTGATAGTTTTTCAGCTAGTAATAATTGAAGAACAAGTACATGAAAAGAGTATTGGAAATAAATGTTCATACACAGCCAAATCAGAATCGTACCAAGTAGATTTCTGATTAATTAAAATCAAATAATTATCTAGATAGTGATTCCAAACAATTCCAGGAAGATTACAATAAGCAATGAGTCCAACCTGGATGAAGAGTGAATACTGTAATCAAGAAGGAGGCTGCGGCAAATATCCAAAGCTCTTACATAGCTCCACGTGGGAAGAGAAATGGCTGCAAAGTACGGTCGTACGGCTGTTAGGTGACGCCAAGCTGGAAACCCCAATCTCCACGCTGAACCCTAACTCTGTCCACTGAATCCTCCAGAAAAGATGTCGTACCAACTCTAAGGCACTGAAAACTGAAAGCAAGAACCAAATAACCACTGTGCTGGGGGCTACGTCCCAGACAGGCAAGACCCTGGGGTTTTCGTCCCAGATGCTAAATCGCTCTCCAGAGAAAATTCTCCAAATCAAAGATGAAGATGTGTAAAGATGGATGATAATTAGGTTAGCATCTCCTTATAACTCCTCCCCTCTAGCTCGAACCCTAAAAGTGTATGAAAAGTGCGCTTAGGCTTATAAAGTCTTATTTCTCATTTTTAGTCGCCAAGTATAGAGAAAACACCACTTTTTAAATATAAAAGAATTTCATTCATCAAAAGGGTCCCTGACAAATGGGAAATATTTAGAAAAGTTCAAGACCTTTCCAATGAGCTATAACACATGGGCATATGCATCCAGATGAAACCAAAAACCCCTTATTACTCCAAAATGGCTATAAACATAGCCTTATTTAATTAATTAAACGCTAACTCAGGAAATATTTAAATATATTAAAAATATAACCCAAATAGCTGCAGAAGGCTCAAATGACTCCAAAAGCCTGAAACGGAACCTGCCACCTATCTGTGACTGAAGTCGGAAATCATGGATCCACTGGCAATCTTATCCCTAAAATCTAGGGATGCTCCTAGAAACTAGGAAACATACCCAAATCTTCTGAAACTGAAACCAAGGAATAGTCTCATGGAAACCCAACCTTGGATACTGTCATAACCTCCTAAATAGTAGGAATAGCCTCCACAAATGTAGGAACTACCTCCTGAAATTAAGGAACTGCTCCAAACTGGTCTACTACTGCCAGAACACCAAATCCCAAACACTGAATATCCTCACTAATTCTCTATCCACCACTGTCAACCTACAAGACTCTATAATAAGCTGACTCACATGTCTCTGCTAGACAGAGCTAAAGAGGGGACATGACAGGGTTCCTACACCTATTGCAGATTTATACGTGATGTTTCATTGATGCAGCTATTAAGGGAGTAATTTGGTGTCTTTTGGAGGCAATTTGAAGGAATTTTCAGACCCATGTGTGTAGGGGACAGTCATATGAAGCTTTGACAAAAACTGTTGTTAATGATTTCAGACCTTTACCTGTAGTAGCAGACTTCATTTGGGTTTTCAGAAGGGTTGTGGAGGATACCTTTCAGTTTATGAAACTCAAAGACTAGCTGGTAGAAGACTTATTGTACTCTTGTTGAAGCAAGGAACAAATTCTAAGAGAGTATTTTTCAGATATTGTAGACTGAAACCTTCATCATATCTATTGTTCTCTAAAGAGTTTATGGCAAACTTGTTATTTAATGCATATTGGTTTATTCAATCTTTCCAATGCAATGTGTTCTATGAATTCTCTTTAATGGTAAATTAAATCTAAAACATATCAATCAGCAAACTGTTCGTGTTGACATTCAAACTTGCTAACATTCTCAAAAAAAATCAGGGGTATATATTACATCAATCATTCATTCAAGCCACATCTAAGCATCCACTTATCAATCCTTCAAGAAATGTCAATATAGAGAAATCAAGCAATCAGCAATAATCTAGCAAATACTAAGATATCAGCTTTGAATTCTAGTTAGTACTTGCAAACCAGACAGGGTCCAAGCCCACAAGGTGGGCTCAGGTTTGCAAGGACAGGATCTTTCCTACATTTGACAAGCTAGGAACGGGGTTGTTGGTTTCGTCACTGTTAAGTTAGGGATAGTGTCCTTTAACTCAGCAGATTTGCAAGGTATTTATGGGGAATTCACTATTTGATGAATTGGGTATTGTGCTATGATTTATTGATCTGAGTATCATTGATCTTTGGCAAAAAAGTTGAAGGAAAATTGTTTTGGATAAGTTCTGTTGAGACATGGACCAGCTAGGACTCGAACCTAGGACCTTCCATACACTGTTGGAGTGCTCTACCACTGAGCTATTGGCCCCTCTTGGACCAGTCCATCGTCAGTCCGAGTGTGGCTTATTTCCAACACCAACAACCCCCCATAAGCCACACCTCTCGTGTGCTTGGGGCTCCTAGCCTGGACCTGGCTCTGATACCATGTAAATTGAATATCATTATTGAAGTTCATCATTTTCAATAAAGTTATATTTATGAATATAATGCAATTCTCGTCTTAAGTTAGAATTATTGCTTTAGGGCAAAAATTAGGAATATCCCCAAGAGGGACATTACACAAGAAAATTGTTTGGATTCATTTCCTTTTAAAACATTGAGTGGACTTATTTCAAGAAATTTGTCGAACGGAACCCTATTAGTTTATAAATTTGACAAAACTTTGTTCTGAGCACTTCTTATCTCTATAGGTTTCTGTTGAGCATTGGTTGAACCGACTATCCTTGCCTTTTTTCAGTATAGTTTATCTCAATTCATAACACATATCGTACCTTTGCAATGAAGCAACAGGTGAGACCTTCTTGTCATTGTCATCTCGCAGACCTTGTCCAAGACTCTATCTTGTCTTTTGTTTCTAAATTTAATGTCATCTGGGAAACTACTTTAAATGGTGTTGGAAAGATCACCTTCAACTCCTCACCGGGATACTAGTAAAAGTCCTTGGCTGGAATGTCCTGCAACTTGTTTGCTACACCTTCCTAGCCTTTTAATATTCGGGCAGCCTATCTATCTGCAGAGTTGCTTCAAGTCGTGAATCTCATATATAATCTCATTATTTGTTATCATTTCTAAGCTATCTCGGATCAACCTTCAAACTATTTTCTGTACTTCCACTTTCGAAAAATGACCCCGAGACAACTTCTTGAACCAAACATCTTAGCAAACTATAAAACGGTCTATGATGTTCTCTGAATCACCAGTTGTTTATCACGGATCAAAATGCACCATGAAACAAGTGGTGTTTCTTACATGATCACGAGTTACACTAGAAAGTTATTTCCCTTCACAAGTTGTGTATAACTCGACTCAAGCATGACCCAAAGTATCATGTGAAATTTTTGTGACCCCGAAGAGACTGCATTAACTGCATTCCAAACATCAGATGTGTCTATGCAAATTTTTGGTGCGCGACTTTTATAAAACTTAGAATTCTTTGGCCATTAACTTCAT